>NW_015505480.1:925900-939102 GCF_001515645.1 Sinocyclocheilus grahami | reverse complement strand
TATATATATATATATATATATATATTGAACATTTAAAAGGCTTCATGTTTCAAAAGCTGTTAACTGCGTTTCATTGTCAATCGACATTTTTAAAAAAATATATCTACAAATATGAATGAGACAACATTGCAAATACTACAAAATACTATGAGATTTGTACCATGTATATCTGACCATAAATACCAGCATCAGTCACAGTTTTGCTAGTCCATCCAAGATTTGTCAACTAACTCTAGCCTTGTAGCTTATAAAAACACGTAAAAATGACAAACTAAAATATGAAAATTGAAAATATAAAAATAATAGTGAATTCAAAATAGAATAAATATTACTAAAAGAATACTGGTTGTACACTGTAGAATTTACGGTCTTGATTTGAAGCATAGTGGCAAAGCATGTGTATGTGTGCAGCACAATGGAGTCAAACTTCCCCTCAGGGACAATTCAATATCAATTTCAACTGAATATATCCAACTATTTAAATACCCAGCCCTTTGAATTGCTCAAACAATCCTGATGTGCTATAGATAGACAAAAACGACAGGCAGTGAGAACACAGACCTTGCGAGGAGCATCTCGCTGCAGCCTGCGGTGGACATCCAACCCTGCCCACATCCAAGAGTAACGTCACAAACCATGCCCATGTCAAAATACGTCACATTCTCATTCATTTTGAAACAAGAAGCATCGATAAGAAGATCATTCGTATTGTTTGCAAACCGCTAAAAAAAGTTGTTGTTTGCCGTGTCGGTAAGTAAAAAAATATATATATTTGATCTAAATCGGATAAAGCAAGAGATGTCTTTTTATTCTTTGAGTATCTGGAGGAGCTGGACATATTCATATCAAATTGTTTTGATGAACAAGCCCTAAAGGTCCATGCCATGTTCTGTGAATAATCTATCAGAGCAAGGAATCTCTCTGTGTAGTCTATGTGTGCATTTATGTATGTATGTGTGTGTACTGCATGTCAAGAAATGTTTTTCTGATCATTCAACTGTTCATTCAGCTGCTCAGACTTTATAATAGTTGGAACATATCTTTTGTTAAACACTACCAGTCAAAAGTTTTTGAACAGTAATAATTTTTAATGTTTTTTTTTTAAAGAAATCTCTTCTGCTCACCAAGCCTGCATTTATTTGATCCAAAGTACAGCAAAAACAGTACAATTTTAAAATATTTTTAGGTTTTAACTAAGTTTTCTATTTGAAACAGTTTTCTATATTTCTATTAACATGTAATTTATTCCTGTGATATCAAAGGTGAATTACTCCAGTCACATGATCCTTCAGAAATAATTCTAATTTTCTGCTCAAAGCATTTATTATTATTATCATTATTATTATTATTATGTTGAAAACAGCCGAGTAGATTTTTTTTCAGGTTTCTTTGATGAATAGAAAGTTCAGAAGAACAGCATTTATATGAAATAGAAATCTTTTGTAAAATTATAAATGTCTTTATCATCACTTTTGATCAATTTAAAGCATCCTTGCTAAATAAAACTATTAATTTCTATACCCTATACCCTAATCTTTCTGTTCTAAAGACTTTTGACTGGTAATGTATATTTTTTGTAAAATTTTACATTTCATTATTTTTGTAAAATAATAAATAAATACCCAATGAAACAATGGATGTCTTCTTTTATTCATCTTTAAGTATGTGAAGGACCTGGACACGTTTCATATCAAGTTGTGATGAACAAGGCCTGAAGGTCAATGCCATGTTAGTTATATAATCTATCAATGCAAGCAATCTTTCTTCAGCATGTGTGTTGGCTACTGCATATGGAGAACTGTTGATTCTGTCATTCAAATGTTAACGCTTTATGATAAGTGGAACACATCTTTAGAAAATTAAATGACAATTATACAATACCAACTTTTACAATAATTTTACATACTTTTACAAAACCAAAATCTAATTGTCCCCTTTAAATTTGATACATTTTACCTTGGGTACACTCTTAAAAATAAAGGTGCTTCAAAAGGTTCTTCAAGCGATGCCATAGAAGAACCATTTTTGGTTCCACAAAGAACCATTCAGTCAAAGGTTCTTTAAAGAACCATCTCTTGCTTATCTTTTTATAATCTTCAGATGTTAAAAGTTCTTTATCGAACCATTTAGACAAAAAGGTTCTATGGCATCGTGAAGCACCTTTATTTTTAAAAGTGTAGGTCAAAATCGATCGTAATAAATGTGAATTTATATCATTACATAAATGAACAAGGTCAGATTTAAAAGTTTTAATTAACAATTATCCTACTTTAATCAATGCAAGCGTTTTACAGGCTGTTGTGATGACGAAATCAGCTCCGTATATTAGACCTATTAAATATTAGATTTAAGTTGTGGCATTTTAGCCTAGACATCCTTTACAAAAAATAAGAAAACGTGTATTAGTAAAACGAAGGACAACATTATTTGATTTAGATCCTCAAAACCTCCATAAATTGCTTCGACATACTTCTGGGTTTCCCCGGTAGGGGGATAGAGAAATCACAAGGTGACGTATTTGATATGGGCGTGGCTTCCGACGGCACACTCGGACGTGGGCTGGGTTGTATCGGGGATGGGCGTGACTTTCGACGTCACACGTGGATGTGGGCGGGGTTGGATGTCCACCGCAGGCTCTGCAGCGAGCCCTACTGGGACCTTGCTGCATTGTATCCAGAGAACAACAATGGTTGACTATGCAGGTTTACAGCACTGGCCTAAGCTTAACAGCTGTCATCGTCGCACTCTGTCTGTTTGAAAACCTAGAGGGTTTAGGCCTACACTGATAGCACTTCTGAGTATCAAGACGCACCTATAATGCTGTTACTATAATTACTTTTTCCTGCCTTCAAAGACTGACAGCAGCGCGAGCAAATAGTATTCGAGCGCGGGCTGTGAAGAAGCCGTTTATTGGTTGGGCCTACTAAACAAATACGCCCCCTTCAATAAAGAAGTCGCTGTTCGGACTGAAGGAGGCCTCACATTTATAAACACACTGAATTGGCTTGCCATTCTTGGTTGTATGCTGAAAATGTATTATAAATCTATTCAGATTACTTTTTTAACCTAACTGATAAAATAATGCCCAGCAGTCGACAAATATGGAGGCTAAAATGACAATTATTAAATCATTTGGGATTTTTGTTGTGACTCAGCCGATCTCTAGACACAAACTTCAATATAGCGTAGTAAGATTTGTGAACGAATCGGCTGAGTAAATGATTCAATGACTCACGCATAACACAAAGGGAACTTGTCGCCACCTACTGTACTAACAAAGTAATCTGTAGCAATGTTGACTGAGCGAACTGATTCGAATCTTTAAAATGAATTAAAACCCCAGTTGCAGTGCTGTCATTCTCCTACAGTTTCCGCACACACGTGTGTGGGTTTGTAATCTAATATGGCATTCATTTGGACGTGGTTTTGCGAGGAGCGAGATAGATGAGAAGAGATTATAGCCTCTACAGATAACCCATTTCTCACCGAGAACTATTAACTCCATCCATTGTCCCAGATCTAATCCAGAGAGGGCAGCTAAACCAAATCAATACTTCAAACTTGGCCTATTCAAAACACATTGCACACTCGCAGTCTCAAAATCTAGGCTAGACAACAACCTAGTGATCTGCCTACCTAGACAACATTTGGGCACCTATGATGGCCCAAAATTATCCTTCGATACACATACTGTAGGCTTCAGTGTGTGTGTGCGTCCAAAAAGAGTCACGAATGGTTCTGGGTTTACAAGAAAATACCAAAATTACACGTTAATCCCAGCACAGTAGATTATGCAAGAAACGGGTTGTTTATCCCCCTCCCTCCCTCCCTCCACTCAAGCAGCACAGCTTCATTCTACAACCACACGATACAGACGCTTCAATAAAGTAGCATGTTTAACACTGGACACTAAAACGGCAGATATGGACAGCAAAAGTAACCGTGTGTGTTCAAACAAATCTACTCCATCCATTGTCCCAGATCTAATCCAGAGAGGGCAGCTAAACCAAATCAATACTTCAAACTTGGCCTATTCAAAACACATTGCACACTCGCAGTCTCAAAATCTAGGCTAGACAACAACCTAGTGATCTGCCTACCTAGACAACATTTGGGCACCTATGATGGCCCAAAATTATCCTTCGATACACATACTGTAGGCTTCAGTGTGTGTGTGCGTCCAAAAAGAGTCACGAATGGTTCTGGGTTTACAAGAAAATACCAAAATTACACGTTAATCCCAGCACAGTAGATTATGCAAGAAACGGGTTGTTTATCCCCCTCCCTCCCTCCACTCAAGCAGCACAGCTTCATTCTACAACCACACGATACAGACGCTTCAATAAAGTAGCATGTTTAACACTGGACACTAAAACGGCAGATATGGACAGCAAAAGTAACCGTGTGTGTTCAAACAAATCTCAGTGTCCCGCATGAATATTTTACCCATTTGTGCGCATTTTCCAAACACAGAGTCAGCCCTTTCCACGCACAGCTTGTGAAAAAATCATTTAGTCTGTGTTTGAGGGAGCAGAGTATGACAGTACAGTGTGTATACAGGCTGACATATACCAGCGTTTTAATGTAAAAACGCATTCCAGCGGTGTGCAATCAAAAGATACTGGACACTGTTATTTGCAATAAAACATACGAATGACATCATAACGCTTCCATACAGATTAAAATTATTTCTTTCATTACAACATTATGTGATGCATCACATCTAAACAGAAAAGACACGCGTTATCTATATTCTAGTATATAGCTATTCTAGTAAATCTGTGGATAAAGTGAAATCACAGCATGCACTAAGTGGCACTTGCGCGAGGTTTATTAAAGAAAAAAACACACACATCAGCTGATGTTACACATTCACTTGAAAGCTTCCCCACCTTGCAGAGCTGGAAGTGTTCAGACTGGAGCGTCTCCGGGATGAGCTCGTTCTCCTTGGCCCCGAGCTGCGGGGATGGAGAAGGGGACGACACGGCCGTCAAGCCGTCCAGCACCTTACGAATATTAAACTTCTTCATTTTCCCCCCGGTGCGAGAGACGGAGGGGGACGGGAGCACCGAGTCGAGATCAGCCGTGGATGATGAGAGAGAAAGCCGCTCGCTCGTTTCTGCAGCACGTCTCTTTAAACCTCACATTTTAAGTGTTTTTCACCGTGTCCTCCATGGCTAAAAGCTTGGGTTGTGAACGTTGATATTTTTTGCTTTTTATTAGCGTTTGTGGGGTGTCCGTTTATTCTGACTCTGCGTCCCGCTGCGTCTCAAATTCCCTCTATCCTCTCTCTCCCTCTCTCTCGCTCGATCCCTTCTGCTCTCCACTCAACGCGGAAACACCGCTGCAGCGCCACGCATGCGCACTCCAGACTGGATGACTACTGAAGCTGAAGCCGCCTTCCAAACGCTTTTCCCGGTGTCCAGGCAAGACTGTGGAGCGCTGAGTGAGCCTAGCGTCACATTGCAGAAATGAGGGGCTGGACTCTGCACCTGAAGTGGAGCCGCAGGGATGCAGGATGGAAAGCGCATCAGTTAACACATAAAAGTCATAATATGCATCACTTCTTTAGGTTAGCCTGCACGCTGTAAAACAGATTTGATAGGGGAGATATTTTTTCAGATTATGACTATTTTTAAGGTTAATTTCTCCATAGGCACATATCTCTATATATACATTTTTGGCTACAAAAAGATATCCATGGTTGTTCTCTAGGAAGAAACAGGGCTCTCACGGTCATGGAAAATCTGCACATTTCAAGGAGTCAAGAAATTTCTTGAGACAATATGTTTCTTGTTATATTCAGCCCCAAAATATTTAATTGGGTTGAAATCTATATTATTAAAAAACATATATTAGCATCATTATTATTTTAAATCCTTACCTGGTAATCTGAATGAATGTAAAAGGCATGGAAATTCATTGGTCAAAATGTATTAATGCAAAAAGAATAGGCTAATTGAAAACATGTTAATTTGTGACTATGCACTCCAATAGTGTGACACTGTATGGGGTAAGTTGTCACAATGGAACTTGCTGTTAAATATTAAACAGCTTATTATTGAACTTCTGAAACATGCATTTTCTGTAAAGCTGCTTTGAAACGATTTGCATTGTGAAAAACTATACAAATAAATGTGTATTGATTTAAGCAACATTAAACAGGAAATCTGTTCAAGATAACAAAAATAGTATGTGTATAAAATGTATTTATAAACATACTCTTGTCTGAATGTATCTCGGTGTGGCTTCGTTATGTTAAATTGTTACACAAAAGCTATAACTATAAATATGATATGCAAATGTTAGTTTGCAGGATATAATTGAGGTATTTCTCATGTAAGACCGTTTGAAATAAACACGAATCCACCACTACAGAAAACAATCATGTGTGCAATTGCAATTAGATTTTTAACTAGACTTTTAATTTGAAAACTGATCATTATAAAGGTTTGCCAGCTATCTAGCTCAGTGTTTGCTTTCGTATGTCTGATGTAAGATAAAGAGGGTCAGAAAGTAGAGGTCACAATGGCTCAACCGTCAGTCTTGCCACTGCTGTTTAAGAGTGTGTTGCTAGCAAGTGATTTAGACACCTGCCCCTGTTTAATGAAGGCCAAGTTTACTCTTTGCGATCTGCAATGAATGTCTGGTAGAGGCCAGTTTGTCTCCGTCCATGAGATGAAATTAGATTATTTTGGGGAAAATTTTAACACCACTTAATCAAACCAGCTGCTGAGAAGAACTGTACATGCCGGACAGCATGTCCAACTAATTACTTATTGCAAAATCAAATTAATACCATATTCATCCAATTCATCCAAATTAAAAATGTTTAACTTGGATTCAGTTGTAAAGGATAAAATCATCAATAAAAAGCCAATGCATCCATGTAAATTTAGGGTAACTATTCACAGTTTAGATTAGATATCATTATAAAATAGGGTATTATGGCCTGATCAGTGAACAGATTTAAAATAAAAAGTTAGTCACAGTATATGTAAATAAAGTCGCTGAGAACCCATGACAACCACGCTGATGAAGACAAACACTAGGCCTTCACTGAGGTTTGGAGATCCCTTTGATTCTCTACCCTTTCATACTGTTACGATGGAGATAAGCGTTGCATGCATTTCCTTATCAGGCCCTGGGAGAGGCTGAAGAGACCCTTATAAGGTAAGGGTTTAATGTGCCTCATGTACGTATGAGGCACTGACCAATCACCTGCTTGCTACACACACAAAACACTCCATAAACCACACACTGACATCAATGACTTCAATGGTTTCTCAATCACTCTGCTCCCTTTTATTCATGACAATAATAAGAGAGAGAGAGAGTTTAATATTCTGCATTAAGTGGGTATGAGATTGACATTTGTAAGCTTTGTTAAGACCCTCCCACTGATGAATGTTTGGCTAGTATGCTAAGGAGGGGCCAAAGTTTACAGAAGCATTACTAAAGCAAGGTACTCCTTTGCTGACTTGGGTTTCATGCAAGAAGCTATAAACCCCTCTAATTATAGATGCAGCATTGCAATTTAGCACATACCATTGCACGATCACAATAAAAAAAAAAACTTCATTTTTTTTTATTTAGTCATACCTCTCTTTCCTATTTTAATTGATGTGTTTAATGAAAATGTAAAGTTTAAAAATTAATTAATTAAAAAAGCGTGCGCTAGCGTCCTCGTGCGGGTTATCAGGTTAATTTAGTTACTATGTGCAATAAATACATCATTTTTTAAATATTTAAAAATTAAATACAAATTAAAATAAAAAACAAATGTAAAGAAAACTGTACAGTACAGTACACACTCACAAACACACATTTTCATTTTAAACTGTTTAAAGAGTTATGCTAAATTGATATTTACAATTATTATTTATCGCTCTATAGAAATTATTTTTTAAAACTTAAATGATATTATAATTCACATCTCTATTTCTCCCTAATCAAAAAATATTGACACACTTTTTATAAAAATATCAGAAACTTTTGACAGTAATTAATCTCTGCATCAATCAAAAAACATTGACAATCTTTTTATGAAAATATCTGAACATTTTGACAGTAATAAAGATAATCTTCTCTGCATCACCACAAAAACTGCATTCATTACATCCTATGATGTCAATTGCCTGTCCAATCTAATTAGATGTCCCTTTCCCCTTGGCATGCTTAGCCCCGCCCCCTTTTAAACCGGGCACCTATTTTACTCTGATGATGATTACACAGCGATTGTGTACTTTATTTCATAATCAGAAGGCCCATGTCATTATTAGTTTGTTTTGATGACCTCTAACAAGTTATGAATAATTCATAAAGTGTTTCAATATGCAAATAGCCGTCTTCTGTGATTGAACACAGGGTTTTAAACTGAGGGGAATGTAAAGTGTGTTTAAAATTGAACTGTATTATAAGGAACAGTGTATTCAAATTAATCCACCCCTAATCCTACAAAGAAAGAGCTGGATGTGACATGGCTTTAAAGGGACATCATTAAGCTATAATAACAAATAAACTCACACATTTACACACACACACTCACACACACACACCACAGGGCTTTAGCAAAATGCACAACGAGAGCTACATTTACATTTCAAATAGGCTATGCTTCCTAACACGAATGCAGAATGTGATCAGATTGCCAAATTGTTTATAGTCTTTGGTTTACAGGTCTGTAAGTAGCTCTCACACAAGAGACCTTCAGAAGGATCCGCATCTCTGAATGCCAATTCAGTCTGTTTGCATCATCTGCTTCATGAACAGATGTTGATTCTGTATTACCGCCTTAAATAATGCATCGACAGCATCTTAATGATCTGAGAAGGCATGAGAGGTTTACGATTTGGATAGAAAGTAATATTTCCATTCAGCAAACAATCCCAAAATTTATCTTGATGTTTCTCAAAATAATGTTTTTAAAGGGATAGTTCAAACAAAAATGAAAATTCTGTCATTGTTTGCTCACCCTCATGTCATTCCATATCTGTTTGACTCTCTTTCTAATATAATTTGAAGAATTTGAAGGCATTTCTGTTTTTGGATCATTTAGTTTTGTAGTTGCAAAGGGTGAAATCCTCTATTGGGAAAATGATGTGGTTGTAATTAGCATTACATGAAAACAACAGAAGACTACACTATGGTACAGTATGTCCCCATTTTAGATAAATGTGTGTGTGGGTGTACAGACTTGACAACTAAAAGTCGGTGCTACAAGGAGGAACATTAGGAGAAGGATGTCTCATTTGCACTCATTGCAACACATCTGCTATCAGCGGGAATAATCAACAGATGCGATAAGACACCCATCAACAATTCTCAGCAGACACATTCACACACACACACACACACACACACACACACACACACACACATACACACATACAGACAGATGAACTCACTGTGATGACTAAACTGCAGGCTGCTGGCAATGACACTAAAACACCCATCTTTGAGCTTTGGGAGGAGGACCTGTAACGTAAATAGCACAATAAGATACAGAAGGACAGAGAAATTATGCTAAACATAAAGGAGACTCTTTCGAATGACAGAGGAAAAACAGATATATATTATCCCGAGCTTCATTAATTAAGTATTAAAATAAGTATTATTCATAGACACTGGACTATAAATCCTGTGACTGACTGAAAGGTCAATCTAACTGATAAGGTCAAGTACGGTGTAAGTGTACATTTTTGAAGTGTTCAGAGTTCTAAATTTGAAGCATTTGTCCTGATATGGACTAAAGTGAGGAATATCTTTTAAATGTGAACTCCCAGGCCTGTATTGCACAAACTTCTCTCTAAAAAATCTAGAATCTTATCTGTTCACCATGATGATTCAATTTAGGATCTCATTTTAGACAAAAGTCATTACTGAACTTAAGGAAGTTTCTGTAATATGTCTCTGAAAGCAGTATCTGAGTCTACACTATCTCAAGCACAAAAATCAAGCAAAGAGGAAAAGGGTTTTTCCAAAGGTTGAATGGCATGTCTTGTGTGTTGTCAGGGTTTTAAATAATACCATTAGTTTCCGCTTACAGCATATAAGGGCAGCCAGCACGACCTCTGTACTTTCAGCTCTCATCATTCTTGGCCAAGTCAGAAAACTATTTCAAAGCTTCCTGTCAACAGCATCTCTCAGCACAAGTGTAAGATGGCAAATGGCACTATGTAAGGGCATTTTCTAACATCTATACACATCATTGCCAACAACCAGTCTGATTAAACACCACCCTGGTTTTAGATCACTTTAAACGACAGCCATCAATCGTCTGAATGGAGAGACAACCTGTCCACTCTCTTCCCATTTTTCTATTGTTTCTGTGGTTAAGACACTATATGGTTAATATTATATGACTATTCCTCTGAACTGGTATGCTTCAACTAGGGGTGAGAAGACAAGCAAGACAGCTGACATTAAGTTTAGGGTTAGGGTTTAGCTCATGTGAATCTGTGAATCACAGTGAACTGTAGAGGTCATTAAACAATCATATATTGGCGTTGTCCCCGAGTGTAGCATCCAATTAGCGCTGAATAACCTTTTTGGACCATAAAATGTAAGAATACAGCTTTTCTTTACTCCAATTAACGCGTTTTCCATTATTGAATGCCATTTAAGTCTCCTCTCAAACACCGAAAAAAAATACAGCTCGTAAACGTTTCTCTGACCGAGCACGTGAAAATATATTGAGGGAAATTATGTCTATTATGTATATGCTTGGTTGTTTGTTGCTGAAACTGGACGTGACGTTCTAGCACCCTTTCAAAATTATGAGAGCAAAACGCTGCTTTGGGCCATTACTAATGCAGTTACGAAACCTTCTCAATTAAGTGCTGTCATTCAGATTGTGTTATCAGACGCTGAACAGAAAGTCCCATCATAACACATATCATGTGCCCAGATGATGCACCATTCCAGATGGGGATTCTGTCTTATAGCTGTCAACACACAATCATTTTCTCATTACATAAACAGCAGGGATTTATCTCATAAACCAATATTGGTATGGTTCACCTGAATATTTAGGTGTCAAGTCACTGCTTTGGGAGTCTATGCACCACACACGTAAATATTCTTGAAATCATATGAGGGAGCTTCAACACTGATAATAATAATAAATGTTTTCGAAGTACCAAATCAGCATTAGAATGGTATCTGAAAGCTTTGCCATCACAGGAAATAATTACATTTTAAAATGTATTAAAATAAAATATAAAATGGTTATTTGAAATTGTAATGTCACAATATTACTATAATTTTGATCAAATAAATGCTTCCTTGATTAACATAAATATATTTTTTTATAATATCAACCCCAAACTTTTGAACTTTTATAATATAATATAAAATATTCCTGGTGGAATTTATCAGGGCTTAGTAGCAGTTAGTAGAAAGTTATCATTTGATTTCATTATTAACTGAGAAAAGATTTATCTTTCGACAATGACTTTTGTGCCTCTCAGGATTAAAATGTAAAGCTGTACTTATCTTATCTTCACTCCAACTTGAAACACAAACCAATATAAGGTCAGTCATTGCCCTTGATCAGTTCCTGTGATAAGAGGTGAATGTGTGAGAAGACAGACATGGGGTAAAAACATGGACACTACAATTGATATTTGAGCCCTCTGTCTAATCTCAACAGTGCCATCAGCCAGAAGAGGTCATGTCTGGCTAATATGAGGCATTAATATATATTTTTATTATTATTGTGTTGTGTGGCACTCAGGGACTAGAATTAAATCTTGTGCATTTGCTCAAGCACTTCCTCATACCTTATATTGAGCTGACGACTGCAATGCAAAAAAGAAGTCATGTTTTGCGAGTACATGTGCAAATTCTGACTGGCTTAGTGGATTAGCTCCCTCATATGATTTCTGGGGAGGTGAGGGTTGGTATAGCTGGAGGAGAACTGACTGCAGACTGAGGAGAAAAGGGAACACACCTACACACAGACATATCCCAGACCCTACATCACTTCAGATGTCTTGCTTCACAGACAAGAGACAAAAACACCCAACTCAAGTTTGTGTCTGTGTTTGTTGTAGGGATGAGACAACAGAACAGTGAGAGAGAAAAGGGACACAGAGAGATTTAACCTCAATTATCCTTATGAGCAGAGACATCTTATGAGAGGCTGTGAGTAATGTTCTAACCGGCCACTGGATTTGAATAATATCTCTTGGAGCAGGCCTCCCAAAACCCCTAGAAAAACAAAAATACAAAGGACTGCAATCCTACAGACAACTGAGGTCACTTTGCTGCATGCAGCTGGCAGGAAACTTTCTGATTCAATCCAGCATTCCATTTAAAAAAACCGGAGGTCTCACACATTAGTTTGAAGTGGAAACTAAAGCATCGTGGCATGAATCAATAAATGTTGTCAAAGAAAAAAAACCTTGACCAAATTAAAATAGGAGATTTGCTTTATATATGCTTTATGTTCTGGAAACTGATCCAAAAATGTTGATGACTCATCCTGCAATATGCAACTTTGTCCAATAAAATGCTCTTTACATTGACAATGTACCTTCACTTAACAGTAACATGTTGGAATGATTTATATATTTCTGTTGTAACACATATCCTCAAATATCTCAAATGATGGCTAAATAGTAATACATAGATCATTTATCACAGCTTAATGTAGTTCCCCTTCAGGAACTTGAGCTGCGTCGAGTCGCTTTGGGAACGCCCTTGCGTGACCGCGTTCTGAAGCACGTGTCAAATCAGTCCAATGGAGCAGCGAGACGTCACAAGTAGGGTAACGTAAGCACCAGAAAGTATAAAAGCGCATCCAGCAGAGCGCAAACCAGCTTCTGCTCTTCAGTAGCGCTCTGTATATGTGTCTGTCTATTTACTGTTGTCTGTCCGCACAAGCATATATAAAAAACAATCATGAAAAAGTTTATGGCGAGCGAAAAGCATTACAAACGCTGTGTTTCTCCTTGCCCACGATATCTGGCGCCGGGGGATACACACGATTTGTGTGTCGTTTGTTTAGGAGCGGAGCATGCACGGTCAGCTTTCGAGCAGCTGATTGTCATCACTGCGAGCTGCTCTCGCTGCGCACGCTCCGCTCTCGCCTGGCTGTGTTTGATGAGAGCGGCCAGGCTCGCGATCCCGCTGGCAGCAGTCCTGCTGTTGCCGAGGCACAGCGCAGACTGTTGTTGTGGGGATCACGGGTGGAATTA
>NW_015505480.1:895575-925652 GCF_001515645.1 Sinocyclocheilus grahami | reverse complement strand
TTAGCGGAGGGATCCGAGACGGGCTCGTCCTTTTCTTGGTCCTCACCCACTAGATCCGTGGCTCTCTCTCACGGTTCGGAAGCCCACGCTGCGGTTTCCCCCCCGAGAGAGAGAGAGCCAGACGCTTCATCTTGGATGTGTTGAGTGTCGAGACAGAGGAGACTGTGGACTCGCCACCACAGTCCCTCGCGTATGAGACGTGATTCGTGATTATGGGGTGTATTTCGTGCATTCACCAAAATAAAATATAGTTTGGCCAGCCTAGAAACAGGACGCTCGTCCTAAAAATAATTAGACGAGCGTTTTCTGAATCCAGATCACAGCCTTCACGACGGGGGCCTTCCGTTTTCCCCGATCTCCATGCTGAGGTGTCAAGATCGTGGGAGAAACCGTACTCATCCCGTATTACAGCCCCACAGTCTCGAATTATTCAAAAGAACATCGTGGGGCTGAATGATAAGGGATATGGGGCGATGCCAGTGGTGGAGCAGACGCTTGCGAGCTATCTCTCCCCATCCTCAGCATCGTCCCTGAAGGCCCCGAAACTTCCCACCAGGCCCGTTAGGCTTACATCGAGTCTGGTTGGGAAAGCTTATACGGCGGTAGGTCAGGCTGGCACATGTTTGCACACCATGGCGGTGTTACAAGCATACCAGGCTGACCTGCTCAGGGGTGGGGCTGCTGAGCGGGAGCAGCCCAAGCCATCAAGCTCCTCATATCACCAGTCTCAAAAACAGAGCGTTGCAACCCGCACCCCTCCACAGAACGATCGGGGGTCGGGGCGATGCTCTCCGTTGGGGTCTTCTAGACGGAAAACGGATCTGCGGACCGTTATTTGTCTTGAGAGGACCTCGGCTAAATGGTCCTACCATTGTCAGGTCCCTGAGGGCAGCCCACCTGGGGAGGAAAGGATAACATTTCAGTATACGGTGCCCAATCCTCCTCAGTGCCCTCACGGAGGCTTATTGATACCCCTGCCACCCTCGGTGCTTCAGGGCTCAGTGAGCTCCGACGAGTGAAATTCCCAGCTGCCGCCCGGCAACGGTACGGCACGGGAGAGCTCGCCCCCTCAAGTGAGGGTGCTACAGCAGTCAGGTCGGTGGGCCCCGAGCAGGCTCTGGTAATGGAACAAGAAGTAGATACTCTCTTGAGGAAGCCATAGAATGTGTTCCTCCTCTCGAGAGAACGTCTGGGTTCTACAGCCGTTACTTCATCGTTCCGAAGAAGGATGTCGGGGTTGCGTCCGATCTTAGATCTCCGTCTTCTGAACCGCGCTATCAAACAGCTTCGGTTCAAGATGCTCACTATCAAGCAGATAGTATCTCAGATCCAGTCCGAGGACTGGTTTGTTACGATAGATCTCAGAGACGCTTATTTCCATGTTTCCATCCTTTTACAACCTAGACCTGGCTTCTACCCCAGGTTCCCAAGTTCTCTCTTTGTGATGTGCACGCAAGATACACACACAGGCAGGGACTTGGTAGTATGGCGCAGTGGGTATTCTCGTTCCCAAAGCGACTCGACGCAGCTCGAGTTCCTGAAGGGGAACGTCTCTAGGTTACGTATGTAACCATGGTTCCCCGAGGGAACGAGACGCTGCGTCTCTTTGCCATAATCCCTGCATCCCTGCAGGCGCTACTTCATCGAAGCTGGTTTGCGCTCTGCTGGATGCGCTTTTATACTTTCTGGTCTCCATTGGACTGATTTGACACGTGCTTCAGAACGCACTCACGCAAGGGGGTTCCCAAAGCGACTCGATGCAGCGTCTCGTTCCCTCGGGGAACCATGGTTACATACGTAACCTAGAGACACTATCCATTCCTATAATAAAAGTAATTTAATTTACTTGGGAGATTCATCAAGTGTTTATTTATTTATTTTTTTAATCACATCACATTGTCATTGTGTTTGTGCTTGTGCTTAAGTTCCAGCACTCATTTTATCTCATGGCGGCTATGTGATAAAATATATAAATACATTTTTTAACTAGAAAAAAACTTGGAAACCATACAAGGATCTAATTATTTTTTATTTCATTTAATCTGTAAAGTATGTAATAAATTGACATTTAGTACTTAGTTTGAATGTATAGGAACAATAATATTCTTCTGGGAAACAATATTCGCCACTCTGAGACAGGCTGTCCTTCAGAGCTGCTCAAATCAATCCTGACAGTAACCATTTAAATAAAGAATCACAGAGGAAGATAACCTGACAGTGAAAGGTGACTCTGCATGCTAATCTTACAAACTGAATTCACTTGTTACAAAATAAATCTTTTCTTAATATATTTTCAAAAAGGACAGGCAATGCAATAGTCTTAATAAAACGAAGAGTAATATTAGAATGAGTGACTGCTTATTTGATTGCTATGAAATTTTGGTCGGTCAGATCACTTCCTCTTGCCCCCACTCTTACGTCCACTTGACTGGACCACAGTAGGGTTTTTCTCTAGCTCAACCTGTTCGACTGTTTCCTTAGGTGGCTCTTCCATTTTCTTATGTGACTGCTCCTTTAGGATGCGGGAACAGAATGCCTCACGAGTCTGTAGCATCTTTTGCCGATATGCATCCATTGTGTCCTATAACAGGAAATCAAATGTTTTTTTTTCTAATGACTTCTCTGCTATGGTACAAATACCAACAATAAAAACAATGATTTTGTGTGGTGTAAATCTGCATTTATAGTATCGACACATGACAAACCTGAAAGCCAATGTAAGTCTCTAGCTGTCGTTTCATCATTTCCTTGCGTGCAATTTTTTCCTGTTTACGCTGTTCCAGAATATTGTCCCAGATCAGGCGGAAACTTTGGAACTTCTCAGAGCGTTCCCTCCTCTGCTCCTCCTCCAACACTTCATCCTTCAGACGAGGCTGCGGCAAAGACTTCCTTCAAACAAAAAGAGAGCGAAACTATGAGTGAAAGCGAAGATCATATACATTACCGTTCAAAAGTTTGGGGTTTTTAAGCAAGGAGCCTTTTCAACATTGATAATAATAAGAAATGTTTTCTAAGTACCAAATCAGCATTAGAATGATATCTGAAAGATTTGCCATCACAGGAAATAATTACATTTTAAAATGTATTACAATAAAATATAAAACTGTTATTTGAAATTGTAATGTCACAATATTACTGTTATTACTGTAATTTTGATCAAATAAATGCTTCCTTGATTAACATAAAAAATATCAATTTTTTTTATATTATCAACCCCAAACTTTTATAATATACAATATAATTGTGATACCTGATAAATGGTGCATAATCAATATAATTTTTGTCAGTCTTCTGTATGAACTCTCCACTCTGTTGGGGCTGAGGTTGATTGTCTACAAAATACGAACAATGAAAATATTAGGCCATATAATAAATATGCCCCTATAAAACTGTATTAAACAATCTGGTTGTGTGTATCTTTGTGTTTAACCTGTCTCTGCCGTGACAGGCTCTTTACTCTCTGCACGTTCTTGCAGCTCTTTGAGATAATGTAGCCGAGACTGATGACCCTTCAAAACAAACCAATCAGATACACATGCAGGATTGTTTGAGCACACATAGCAGATTTACTTCTACCTTTCCAGTTATGTGGTACCTTTGCTGCTCTGCCGGGCTCAGCTGCCTCCCAGGCCAGTTTCATGGCTCTGATCTCCTCTAGTTTCTCAGTGTCTTTCTTCACTTCTATACTTCCTGCCTCACTGTGGTCACTCACTACACGCAGGGTCCAGTGGGGCTTACTCTCATCCAAACTCTGCACACACAAATAAACAAGCTGACATTTACAGTACTGTTCAAAAGTTTGGGGTCGGTAAGATTAAAAGAAGTCTCTTAAACACCATTTATGTGATCAAAAATAGAGTAAAAAACATAATATTGTAAAATATTATTACAATTTAAAATAACCATTGGCTTGTTAAATATATTTTTAAATTGTATTTATTCCGCTGATGGCAAAGCTGAATTTTCAGCAGCCATAACTCCAGTCTTCAGTGTCACATGATCCTTTGGAAATAATTTTAATATGCCATTTTAATGCTCAAGAAACATTTCTTACTATTATCAATGCTGAGAACAATTGCTTAATAATTTTGTGCAAACCATACTAAATTTTTTTCAAGATTCTTTCAGAAATAAAAAGTTCAAAATAACAGCATTTATTTGAAATAGAAATCTTTTTTAACTGTATAATCAACTTTACTGTTACTTTTGATCAATTTATTTGCTGAATCAAAAAAAATCTATATAAATATACAAAACTGACCTCAAACTTTTGAACAGTAGTGTATACTTACAACTCATCCCTTGAAAAATTTGAAAATATAAAGTCTCTCTCTTACATTTCTGACAAAGAGGCACTGTATCAGAGCTTAACCTGAAATGTCCTCAAACTTATAAATTTAAACATTATATCTTGATCCATTCCAAGGTTAAAAAAAACTTGAAAAAAAAACTTGAACTTAAGAGAAATGTGCACGTCTGTAAAGCACAATGAACAATATTCACGAAAGAAGCTCTTTCTACAGGAGAATATGTGGGCAAATGATTTAAACATATGGTGGGATTCGATACTGACATTAAAATAAATGCACAAACACACATATAGTGTACTGACTTGCTCCATAATGGAGCTTGACTTAGATGTTAGTTTATCTTTGTCCTTGTCTCGTTCCTTGGCCTTTTGGGTTGATTTGGGAGCAGATTTCTGGCCCTCTTTGTTTTGTTGGTCTGTACCCAAAGGCGTGGATGTGCTATCCAAAATATCCCCAAACACTGCCAAAGAAAATTAGATGTCAAACAGATAAGATGATACAGAATGAAAAAAATACAGAGGTTTTCAATCAAAAGTGAGCCAAATATATCTCTATAAAATAAAATTAATAATAAAATTACTTTTATTCTGAATACATGATTAACACATTTATTTAAATACAAGATTTATTTTTGTAAATATAAGGCATGTAATTTGTCAATATTTATATTAACATGTAAGTTCATATTAATAAGTAAATGAAAGTAATTTTATAATAAATACAAAATTAGTACTAAATTTATATTTATAAAATGTTTATAATAAGTAAATGTATATTAATAAGCAAGCCATTTCTAGGTTGGTAAAAACTTGGCATTGGCTCAACCAGTTGTCATTTATTTTAAAAACAGTAATTATTTATAAAAATTAGAATGCAGTAACACAATAATAACACTTAAAACCTTTAAAGTAAAGTGTTTTATTCAAAGCCTCCTGAGGCTTTTAGAAATGTAAATGTAGATGTAGATCCTGCTAGATGGCAGTGTTGCTCTATTTAAAAAACAGAACTAAATCTTTCACCTTCTTCAGTTATTCTATGTGTAAGGGTACATCCTACTGGACAGTTTACTTATCCATAAAGACACCATCACAGAACCCTGATAACTGATTTAATCTGAAGTCACACTGTGCTCTCTGACAGCACAGTGTTACCAACATGTTACTTAGTCTCAACTCACTCTTTGTATATCAAACTCACTGAGAATATGAGACTGAACCCGTATAACAGAGAGCTATTTTGGGTCTTCGAGTGTGGATTGTCTATTGCTTGTTAACAATTATGCTCAGATTAAATGTAAAATAGAGTAATCTGCAGGGATGTGATTTGTACTTAATTAAAGAGAGGTTTTATTTTTTTAATTTAAGGTTAAATTTATTTGTATTGATTTTTTACATGATATGCGAATACAGCAGGATCCTGCACAAATCTCAGACACAGGGCATTGAAAGCAAGCATAGAGGTCATTCCAGTCGGAAACCCAAAGGGCAGCTATTGCATGCCTTCTATCCACCTTTTTCTTCAACGCGGAAGTAAGCCTATGGGTGAGACTTCCGGTTCATTAGCCGCTATAGATAAATAACAAGGAGAATAACAACATGTAGTAACCGGTAAAACTGTTTGCACTACAAACCAGTGTGTTCATAATTAAGATAATACACTAAAATAATAGACGCTGCGTCTCTTTGCCATAATCCCTGCATCCCTGCAGGCGCTACTTCATCGAAGCTGGTTTGCGCTCTGCTGGATGCGCTTTTATACTTTCTGGTCTCCATTGGACTGATTTGACACGTGCTTCAGAACGCACTCACGCAAGGGGGTTCCCAAAGCGACTCGATGCAGCGTCTCGTTCCCTCGGGGAACCATGGTTACATACGTAACCTAGAGACACTATCCATTCCTATAATAAAAGTAATTTAATTTACTTGGGAGATTCATCAAGTGTTTATTTATTTATTTTTTTAATCACATCACATTGTCATTGTGTTTGTGCTTGTGCTTAAGTTCCAGCACTCATTTTATCTCATGGCGGCTATGTGATAAAATATATAAATACATTTTTTAACTAGAAAAAAACTTGGAAACCATACAAGGATCTAATTATTTTTTATTTCATTTAATCTGTAAAGTATGTAATAAATTGACATTTAGTACTTAGTTTGAATGTATAGGAACAATAATATTCTTCTGGGAAACAATATTCGCCACTCTGAGACAGGCTGTCCTTCAGAGCTGCTCAAATCAATCCTGACAGTAACCATTTAAATAAAGAATCACAGAGGAAGATAACCTGACAGTGAAAGGTGACTCTGCATGCTAATCTTACAAACTGAATTCACTTGTTACAAAATAAATCTTTTCTTAATATATTTTCAAAAAGGACAGGCAATGCAATAGTCTTAATAAAACGAAGAGTAATATTAGAATGAGTGACTGCTTATTTGATTGCTATGAAATTTTGGTCGGTCAGATCACTTCCTCTTGCCCCCACTCTTACGTCCACTTGACTGGACCACAGTAGGGTTTTTCTCTAGCTCAACCTGTTCGACTGTTTCCTTAGGTGGCTCTTCCATTTTCTTATGTGACTGCTCCTTTAGGATGCGGGAACAGAATGCCTCACGAGTCTGTAGCATCTTTTGCCGATATGCATCCATTGTGTCCTATAACAGGAAATCAAATGTTTTTTTTTCTAATGACTTCTCTGCTATGGTACAAATACCAACAATAAAAACAATGATTTTGTGTGGTGTAAATCTGCATTTATAGTATCGACACATGACAAACCTGAAAGCCAATGTAAGTCTCTAGCTGTCGTTTCATCATTTCCTTGCGTGCAATTTTTTCCTGTTTACGCTGTTCCAGAATATTGTCCCAGATCAGGCGGAAACTTTGGAACTTCTCAGAGCGTTCCCTCCTCTGCTCCTCCTCCAACACTTCATCCTTCAGACGAGGCTGCGGCAAAGACTTCCTTCAAACAAAAAGAGAGCGAAACTATGAGTGAAAGCGAAGATCATATACATTACCGTTCAAAAGTTTGGGGTTTTTAAGCAAGGAGCCTTTTCAACATTGATAATAATAAGAAATGTTTTCTAAGTACCAAATCAGCATTAGAATGATATCTGAAAGATTTGCCATCACAGGAAATAATTACATTTTAAAATGTATTACAATAAAATATAAAACTGTTATTTGAAATTGTAATGTCACAATATTACTGTTATTACTGTAATTTTGATCAAATAAATGCTTCCTTGATTAACATAAAAAATATCAATTTTTTTTATATTATCAACCCCAAACTTTTATAATATACAATATAATTGTGATACCTGATAAATGGTGCATAATCAATATAATTTTTGTCAGTCTTCTGTATGAACTCTCCACTCTGTTGGGGCTGAGGTTGATTGTCTACAAAATACGAACAATGAAAATATTAGGCCATATAATAAATATGCCCCTATAAAACTGTATTAAACAATCTGGTTGTGTGTATCTTTGTGTTTAACCTGTCTCTGCCGTGACAGGCTCTTTACTCTCTGCACGTTCTTGCAGCTCTTTGAGATAATGTAGCCGAGACTGATGACCCTTCAAAACAAACCAATCAGATACACATGCAGGATTGTTTGAGCACACATAGCAGATTTACTTCTACCTTTCCAGTTATGTGGTACCTTTGCTGCTCTGCCGGGCTCAGCTGCCTCCCAGGCCAGTTTCATGGCTCTGATCTCCTCTAGTTTCTCAGTGTCTTTCTTCACTTCTATACTTCCTGCCTCACTGTGGTCACTCACTACACGCAGGGTCCAGTGGGGCTTACTCTCATCCAAACTCTGCACACACAAATAAACAAGCTGACATTTACAGTACTGTTCAAAAGTTTGGGGTCGGTAAGATTAAAAGAAGTCTCTTAAACACCATTTATGTGATCAAAAATAGAGTAAAAAACATAATATTGTAAAATATTATTACAATTTAAAATAACCATTGGCTTGTTAAATATATTTTTAAATTGTATTTATTCCGCTGATGGCAAAGCTGAATTTTCAGCAGCCATAACTCCAGTCTTCAGTGTCACATGATCCTTTGGAAATAATTTTAATATGCCATTTTAATGCTCAAGAAACATTTCTTACTATTATCAATGCTGAGAACAATTGCTTAATAATTTTGTGCAAACCATACTAAATTTTTTTCAAGATTCTTTCAGAAATAAAAAGTTCAAAATAACAGCATTTATTTGAAATAGAAATCTTTTTTAACTGTATAATCAACTTTACTGTTACTTTTGATCAATTTATTTGCTGAATCAAAAAAAATCTATATAAATATACAAAACTGACCTCAAACTTTTGAACAGTAGTGTATACTTACAACTCATCCCTTGAAAAATTTGAAAATATAAAGTCTCTCTCTTACATTTCTGACAAAGAGGCACTGTATCAGAGCTTAACCTGAAATGTCCTCAAACTTATAAATTTAAACATTATATCTTGATCCATTCCAAGGTTAAAAAAAACTTGAAAAAAAAACTTGAACTTAAGAGAAATGTGCACGTCTGTAAAGCACAATGAACAATATTCACGAAAGAAGCTCTTTCTACAGGAGAATATGTGGGCGAATGATTTAAACATATGGTGGGATTCGATACTGACATTAAAATAAATGCACAAACACACATATAGTGTACTGACTTGCTCCATAATGGAGCTTGACTTAGATGTTAGTTTATCTTTGTCCTTGTCTCGTTCCTTGGCCTTTTGGGTTGATTTGGGAGCAGATTTCTGGCCCTCTTTGTTTTGTTGGTCTGTACCCAAAGGCGTGGATGTGCTATCCAAAATATCCCCAAACACTGCCAAAGAAAATTAGATGTCAAACAGATAAGATGATACAGAATGAAAAAAATACAGAGGTTTTCAATCAAAAGTGAGCCAAATATATCTCTATAAAATAAAATTAATAATAAAATTACTTTTATTCTGAATACATGATTAACACATTTATTTAAATACAAGATTTATTTTTGTAAATATAAGGCATGTAATTTGTCAATATTTATATTAACATGTAAGTTCATATTAATAAGTAAATGAAAGTAATTTTATAATAAATACAAAATTAGTACTAAATTTATATTTATAAAATGTTTATAATAAGTAAATGTATATTAATAAGCAAGCCATTTCTAGGTTGGTAAAAACTTGGCATTGGCTCAACCAGTTGTCATTTATTTTAAAAACAGTAATTATTTATAAAAATTAGAATGCAGTAACACAATAATAACACTTAAAACCTTTAAAGTAAAGTGTTTTATTCAAAGCCTCCTGAGGCTTTTAGAAATGTAAATGTAGATGTAGATCCTGCTAGATGGCAGTGTTGCTCTATTTAAAAAACAGAACTAAATCTTTCACCTTCTTCAGTTATTCTATGTGTAAGGGTACATCCTACTGGACAGTTTACTTATCCATAAAGACACCATCACAGAACCCTGATAACTGATTTAATCTGAAGTCACACTGTGCTCTCTGACAGCACAGTGTTACCAACATGTTACTTAGTCTCAACTCACTCTTTGTATATCAAACTCACTGAGAATATGAGACTGAACCCGTATAACAGAGAGCTATTTTGGGTCTTCGAGTGTGGATTGTCTATTGCTTGTTAACAATTATGCTCAGATTAAATGTAAAATAGAGTAATCTGCAGGGATGTGATTTGTACTTAATTAAAGAGAGGTTTTATTTTTTTAATTTAAGGTTAAATTTATTTGTATTGATTTTTTACATGATATGCGAATACAGCAGGATCCTGCACAAATCTCAGACACAGGGCATTGAAAGCAAGCATAGAGGTCATTCCAGTCGGAAACCCAAAGGGCAGCTATTGCATGCCTTCTATCCACCTTTTTCTTCAACGCGGAAGTAAGCCTATGGGTGAGACTTCCGGTTCATTAGCCGCTATAGATAAATAACAAGGAGAATAACAACATGTAGTAACCGGTAAAACTGTTTGCACTACAAACCAGTGTGTTCATAATTAAGATAATACACTAAAATAATATAAGACGCACCAACTTTCAATATCAAGCAGCAAAACGAACTGTTTTGTTCAGCTAAAAATAGCTGGACGCAGATGAGACCGGAAGCCAGACCCATATAATTTACAAATGGCCACGCCCATTTATACAACAATAAAAAGGTGGATATGTGCCGATGAACATCCGGCAGAGTTCAGTGCACTGGGCCTGGTTCCCATGTGCATTTATTGATTGGTGTGTGTAGTAACTGTTCAGGGTGGCTCCTGCTCCTCTGAGAGCCACTCAACTGGGTTAATTCAATTCACTTTCCTCCAGAAATACTTCCCAGGGCACCAGAGGCCAAGAGCCAACTTCATTTGACTTCCCATTGACCCATTTACACAAGCTTATCGGGAAATGAAACGAGAGGCACGTGTCGATTGTGACGCGCACGCTTGCAAAAGTACAGTGAGCACACGTGGAACTACACACACTCACACCAGTGATAAAAACCCAATCCGAGGCATTTAACCACCTAGATTCATTTTAATTATGGATTCACAATCAAACAAAAAAAGAAAATACAAAACAAAACAAGGAATACATTTAATATCAAGGGATCAGGAGGACAAAAGAATCTTAATATTATTACTGGAGCCAGGCCATCATGCAAACTAGTTAATCTCCACTACCATATCACAATACACAAGCATACACAATGAGCTTCCTGCTTATTCATTTTTTCTCAATAAAATCAAGGTTGTTTTCAGCTCTTCCACTGAGCTGACCCACAGCAAATGACCTTATGTCACCCGTCCAAGGGCAAAGCAAATCACATCTCCCTATTAACCACAAGCAGATGAATTTAGTAGGCTTCCATTATATTTTTGATGGCCAGCTCTCAGTTAATCAAAAGAAGCACAGGTGGGACGAGTCAGCCTATTCAGTACGCTTCAGACTGAATGAGAAAACATGAGCAGAGATTCAAATCACATACAGCCAGATGAGTCTGGGACAAGGATTAAAATAAATAAATAAATAAAAATCTATTACGAAGACAAAAACAAGCAGTGAAAAATGCTTTAATTAAAGATAAAAAAAAGTTATATTAAAATATAAAAAAACAAGAGTTTTAAATTCTTAATGTTAACTGCTAATAGCAATCAAAACTAAATAGAATGGCAGATAAAATTACTTCAATTTTTTCATTTAATTAAATTTTCCAAGCCTAGCTTCTATTACTAAAAAAATAACAAAAACAAGCAGTGATAAATGCTTTCATTAAAGATAAAAAATCATATATAAAAAAATAAATAAATAAAAACAAGAGTTTTAAATTCTTAAATGTTAACTGCTAATAGTAATCAAAACTAAATAGAATGGCAGATCAAATTACTTCCATTTTAATTTAATTAATTTTCCAAGCCTGGCTTCTACTACTGAAAAAAAAACAAAAAAAAACAAGATTTTAGAATTTTGTTTTGCTGATACAAACAACCTCCAAAAGGTGAGATTCGATGGCATGAAACTTCAGCAGGCAGTTGTTTGCCAAACTGAGTGGATCCAGTCTGAATCATCAGGGCTGGATCAACCAGCAAAGGCACATTTTTAGCACATTTCGCTGTCAAAAAGTACTGCAGTATCCTGTATTGTCCAATCTTTATGGTAATTTGGCACTATTTTATGATGCATTCTTATAAAGTGTTGCATCTCTCATCATTTCTGTCATTGGTCCAATTTGTGTCGCTGTTATAATCAATGAAAACTAAATAGAAATGTAAAAATTAGTCACTAAAACTTTGTTTTTAATCAATGAAGGACGATATGTGTCCAATACACTGCATTATTCACTTAGCATCTTCTGTATGACTGACCGTACCTCTCATTTCATTGCGCTCTATGTTTCTGAGTTTCTGGATGAAGGAGGAGAGAGATTCAAGTAAAGGCCAGCTCTCCTGTAACACCTCCGCCTGTATATAATACTTATGAAACTGCAGACACATACACACAATTATAAAACATCAGAAAGAAACATCAGTGAATGAACATAAAGGGCATGTAAACTATATGAGATCAGCAATCCACATACAAACAGACTGATTTCAATATATAAACACAATCAGAAAAAAATGTATTCTTTCTTAGAACTTTGTAACTAGAAGTTCAGATGCTACCACACACACACACACACACACACACACACTAAAGTGACAGCAGAAGCTGTCTGTGGTGACAGGTACCAGTGTGTCTGTAGGGTGCTGGTCACTCCCTTCCTTTCCTCCGCCCACTCCTGTCACTCTCCCTTCTGCTATAAGGCTGCCCTGATCCTGCCTCGCCCCCGCCTGGGCCACAGAACCGCCTGCAACCAATACACACACACACACACATACAGACACAAATGAACACCCTATAAATACACTCTAGAGCTGGCAGAGTTAGGCTGTAGCTAAGTAACTGAGACAGTGACTTTATATAGTGAACATGTGTTAAGACAAAATGTGGAGTGGGTGGACAAGAACACTTGGACTAAAGGAAAAGAAAGGAGTACAAACTATACCTTAGTTTTTGTGAGTCTACAGGAACATCACAGTCTGTGGATGACAGACTATCTGTGATTTGTTCGAAATATGTGCATGCCTGCAGCAGTTGCATCAAAATTATTAAAATAATTTGACAGTAAGTGTATAAATATTTTTCTTAGTTTTATCTATGAATTATAATTAATTTAAAGTTTAAGTTGATCAATTATGAATTACTGTTCAGATCTATTTCTTTATCATTTATAATAAAAAATAAAAAAAATCTGTAGAATGCAGTGACATTCATACCATTTTTAAGTGTTTAAATTTTCCAATTACTTTTTGGGGCCACTATAAATATACTACCATTAAAAAAATTACTTATTTATTTGAAAGAAATACTTTTATTCAGCAAGGATTCATTAAATTGAGGCAGTAAAGACATTTCATTTGACAAAACAGGATAGTGTGTTTTGCAGCATCTTGCACATGAGACAGCGTTTTAAAAACATGGAGCTTAAATTAAACAAACAAAAAAAAGCATTTCGACGCCTTGCGTTTTTTCCCCATACCACTGCCCACATCATGAATTTTCAAAGCAAAAACTCATCCTGTTTGATTGGCCCCAAAGAGACAAAATGCTAAAAATTTCCAAACTTATAATGTATAGACAGACAGACAGACATGGTGTAATCAAGTCATGTCGGATAGATCATATTTACGAGTTAAACACACATGAACGCCACCACAAAGTCGTTATTACGAGTGGGAAACTCAATTTTCTTTAAGCCCTGAGTTTCCAAGTTGGTAGCGTGTCAGTGAGAAAACATATCGGATGCAATGGACGCAGCCAAAGACTATAGATATGCAGCATCTGTAAAATTTGATGTTAAATTTGTTTTTTGTAATGTTAAATAAAACTATAGAAGTTACATACAGAATACTAAATATATGATTGTATAATTACCATAGAATATATATTCAGTTAGAATATCACCTTCATAAGTTGTATAAAACAGAAAAAAAAGCAAAAACAAAATGATGCACATATTTATTCATCATTTTGTAGACGTAGAGTTAAAAAATCTTTGAATTTTATGCAGAGAAGTTTTATGTAGAAAAGCCATCCTGTTCTGACCAAAGTGACTTGAACACACCTGATGTCGTAATTAAGACTTGTCAACCCGTAAAAATGAACGTCCCAGGAGGACGAAGAACGAAGCAATAGACAGACAGACAGATAGATGTTTGTGTGTGTGTGTGTGTGTGTGTACAAACCATTGCTGGCTAAAAAGCAGTAGACTGGAATGATGACATGCCCTTTGCCCTGACTGCTGGCAACCTCTTTCTCATGATCTAGGATACTGAGTTTAATGTGGACGTCTGATTTTGAAGTCTGAAACTGCACAGTAGCACTGTGATCACTGGAGACTTTCACCACATGCCTGGCAGGGAAAAAAACACACAGTTTAGATCAGTCTTGATGCAACAACTGATTGTCCAGCTCTGCAGTGCTTTCAATATAACTTCAACGTAATAATAATAAGCTATTACTTAGTACACTTTATGTATGTGCTAACCTGCAGATGATGTCCTTTTGATAAGGGATGTAGTAACCTTTCAACTCTTTTACAGAAAAGTTATTGCTTGGTGTTTCTCTGGCCAGCTGTGGCAGGGGTTCCCGGCAGCCAATAAGAAACATTCGCAATTTTCCTCCAATCACAGGCGTGTCTCCAGTCTGCGCCTCAGCTACAAATGTATAACCCTCCTATAGAGTGTGAAGAAGACATACAATATAAAATGAATGTTTAAGTTTTAAAAAAAACATGGGAGAGGAGCTGTCCTACTGACAGAGACAAACCTTGTTTGGGGTGTACATGTATGGCTCCACCCTGTTAAAGACTTTGGGTATCTCCTCTAAAGTGTCATTATTGATGACATGCACAATACATACAGGAAGAGGGGAGAAGATCTTAGGAACAAGCAGCATGTTCTTAGGAACATGAAACACCTCCCTGGAAATGCGAATAGACAAGAAAAATCGCTTAAGCATATGAATTAGAAATCGCTTAAAATTACAAGCAAACTTTGAGTTCAAAGTTTGTATTTCTTAATATAAATGTATTTTTTAGTAAACTATTGGTTTGCTAAAAGTGTAAAATGAGTGTTCCTGACCTGAAGATCAGAATCCAGGAGTTCGCTACCTCTGGTATGGGCACTGAATAGTCAGTGAACGTTATTCTGTTGCACTCATCCTCTCCACAGGGGTACAGCTCTGCTATTCCTTCACCATTAGCAACCATGTGTCTACCAGAAATGCACACTTAGTACTGGATAAAGATTCAAGCAGACAAAAACCGACCTATGACACCCAGATTGTCAGAGTCGACTAGGTCAGGCTACAAGCGCTGAGAGAAGATACCACCCACCCACTGAGCCCAGACACATGCCACATTCACCCCCCAGGCTAGAGGTCACTCTCTACAGACCCTCCCCGCATCTAAAGCCAGGCACACAGACAGTAAACAGCAGATGGTACCACCGAGAGACACAATGGAGGAGAGAAATTATTCTTTAAAATTAATAATTCACCTCAGTAAAGATACAGCATGTTTATCTAGATCGGATTCCACAGGAGCCCACATCTCTTGCAGAGTTTTAGCGACGCTCAGATTTTCCTTGGTGCCTAAGAACACACAGACAAACATGACCACATCGTAATAAGCACTCATAAAAACCCACAACATTCACCTTAGAGCTGTGAAACTGGATTGGATAACATGGTTAGATTTGGCCCAGTTTTAGATTAAAAGATGATGCAGAAAAGCCTCTGTGACAGATAAATTAACTCAAAAAATCTCAATCCCTCTGCTTCTATAATGCCAATCATTTTACCAGCCAGGTCTGACTCTGTTCATTGAAATATTCTTCTCTCCTCTCACATAAAATTATATTTATTATATCTGCCCATCTACTGCCAGATGAGTGCTAGAAAGAATAAATGCCCCTAAAATTAAATTAATTTCATACTGACAGGTAGGAGACAAACCGTTCTGAGGCTCATTTGTGAATGAAAGTCGTAATGACAGAAACACTTTGAGAAAGATATAGAGAATGACATCAGCCAAGAAGAGGATACAATGTCACCTTGTACCAGCTCCCACCTGGCTGTGAAGATAAAACATATTTAGAAAAAAAATAAATAAAATTCACAACTAGACCAATTTAGAAATTTTTTTATAAGCCAAAAACAAATGTTATATATATACACATTATATATACACATTATATATATATATATATATATATATATATATATAGTTGAGATCTACAGTATTATATATTATACAGTATGTCTCAACTAGTCGGTTTTTTGTTTTATTTTGGGTGATCCCTGTTCTGGATATGCACACAAACTGCATTGCAATAATTCCCAAAATGTAACTTGTGAGAAAAAATTACTAAGTCTGTAAACAGAACACTAACAGAAGCCAGAATCGGACACGCTGGTGACTGATACAAGAGGAGAGACCAGACAAATCACTGTTCCCAGGCAGAGCAAGCACTGTTAATGATGCTCGAAATATTGGAAGCATTGAATTATGGGTGGGGGTTTATATGAATGTTTTTCTGAAGGAAACTGTTTTTGTTTTGTGCAGGTATGTTTTATGTAGCATAATTTCACAAAGCTAAAGCCATAACATTCTGTATTGGCCTTAAATCTTGAAATTACGCAATCTAATTTAAAAAATTTTTTTAAAACTGCTCATACTATATGTATGTCGGATCTTTGGTTGTCTCTAATTTCAAATGGCTACAAATATTTTTATTAAAGGCCAGTTCAGCCTGTAACGAGTGCAGGAACAAGATGTTTACTTGCTAGTTCATTCTTTCTTGTCTCTTGCTTAAAAAATGGCATTCGAAATCATCCCATTTGCTCTGAAAAAAAATTTTTAATCAGCCGTGGAAAAACATGATCAGTCCATCCCTACTTCTGAAGTCTATTGAATATAGTTCTGTTTATCTGTGTGTGACTACTGGATCTACACTGTAATTTTCACACAATAAATGAGTTGTTTGAGGTAAATAGAGCTTGATGAGCAATACTAGGATCTTTAGAGACTCCTTGTGTGTTTTGACTCTTTGAGCTTCCCGGATGCTATTGCTTCCTGAAATATACATTATCTTGCTCAGTAAGATTCTGTTTCCTTTTTCCTTCCTCTCACACTTTCCCTTCATCCTTTCCGATACTGCTGCCTCTTTCTTTCTCACTTTCTCTCGGCCACTCTCCCTGTCACTCATATTGTCAGGCTGGGGATGGAGTGATGCTTGGAGGTATGGAGCCAGATGGAGAGAGAGATGGAGAGGTGTGTTATTCTCTCTGCTGTCATACTCGCTTAGAATGACTGGCAGCTTCATTGATAAGTATGAGCTCCAGGGCCTTGCAGTTCTCTCTCTCTCTCACGAACATAAAAACCCACAGAACAGATGTCAGACATAACTGACCACAAGAGAATGGGTCTGAATCAGATTGCAAAGACAATTGCCATAGTGTCTTGAATATATATATACTGTATATTGCAGGGGTTAAAGCAAAAAAAAAATCCTGAACCTGAACTTTTTTCCAGGGGTGGGTCCTTTCTTTACCACTTGAAAGGATACTATGGCAAAGTTATTGCTTTCCTTATTCAAACTGATTTTTTTTTCATGAATATATGGTTGACCTGAAGAATGAAAGCTATATCATACACTTGGAAATTTATGAGCTATATCACCGTTTATCGACACTAGGTGAAAACCAGGCTTTAGTATGACTATTTATATATTATAAAGATTAGGCAATAATAATTGGCTCAAATAAAATATCAAAACCAAGTAATTACATGGTTTTATTGAACAACACTGTTAAAATACATAATATTCCTATACATAATATGAACATAAACAACTTAAGTACATTATGTATTATAACAAATACCTGCAGAGGGCAGCAACGGCCTGGTGACGTTTCACTTTACAGCGTGATTAAACAATGTTTAAATCCAAGTTCATTCTTTCTTGTCTCTTGCTTAAAAAATGGCATTCGAAATCATCCCATTTGCTCTGAAAAAAAATTTTTAATCAGCCGTGGAAAAACATGATCAGTCCATCCCTACTTCTGAAGTCTATTGAATATAGTTCTGTTTATCTGTGTGTGACTACTGGATCTACACTGTAATTTTCACACAATAAATGAGTTGTTTGAGGTAAATAGAGCTTGATGAGCAATACTAGGATCTTTAGAGACTCCTTGTGTGTTTTGACTCTTTGAGCTTCCCGGATGCTATTGCTTCCTGAAATATACATTATCTTGCTCAGTAAGATTCTGTTTCCTTTTTCCTTCCTCTCACACTTTCCCTTCATCCTTTCCGATACTGCTGCCTCTTTCTTTCTCACTTTCTCTCGGCCACTCTCCCTGTCACTCATATTGTCAGGCTGGGGATGGAGTGATGCTTGGAGGTATGGAGCCAGATGGAGAGAGAGATGGAGAGGTGTGTTATTCTCTCTGCTGTCATACTCGCTTAGAATGACTGGCAGCTTCATTGATAAGTATGAGCTCCAGGGCCTTGCAGTTCTCTCTCTCTCTCACGAACATAAAAACCCACAGAACAGATGTCAGACATAACTGACCACAAGAGAATGGGTCTGAATCAGATTGCAAAGACAATTGCCATAGTGTCTTGAATATATATATACTGTATATTGCAGGGGTTAAAGCAAAAAAAAAATCCTGAACCTGAACTTTTTTCCAGGGGTGGGTCCTTTCTTTACCACTTGAAAGGATACTATGGCAAAGTTATTGCTTTCCTTATTCAAACTGATTTTTTTTTCATGAATATATGGTTGACCTGAAGAATGAAAGCTATATCATACACTTGGAAATTTATGAGCTATATCACCGTTTATCGACACTAGGTGAAAACCAGGCTTTAGTATGACTATTTATATATTATAAAGATTAGGCAATAATAATTGGCTCAAATAAAATATCAAAACCAAGTAATTACATGGTTTTATTGAACAACACTGTTAAAATACATAATATTCCTATACATAATATGAACATAAACAACTTAAGTACATTATGTATTATAACAAATACCTGCAGAGGGCAGCAACGGCCTGGTGACGTTTCACTTTACAGCGTGATTAAACAATGTTTAAATCCACTAAATTTTTATATTTGGCCACATGCAAACTCAGAAACATTTATTTTGAAATCATGATGTACAATAAATGGCATATTTAGAAACAGGTTGATGTATTCTCCTGTGTTGGAAAAGGTTTATAAATGATTTACGTTACAAATCTAGTGAGATAATGCACACAGTTTTCCTAGATGAACGTTAAGCAATTCAAATTCACAGCATATACAGAGGAAGAGTTTAGCCCCTTTCAAACATACAGTCTTTACTGGTAAATTACCGGTAAATTACCATTAAGAGATCATGTGTGAACAGGACCTTTTCAAAAATTCTGGTAAATTTGTTCTGGCGATCATATCGTTCTTATGGAGATGACATGATTACTCTGAGCTGTTTATAAAGCTCCGCTGCTTTTTAATTAATTTTCCTATTAGTCCAGGTGATATGTGCAACATTTAAGGTGATATGTTAACTTTTTCATACAAGCATGAAACTTGGTAAAATTGTACAGGTTAGGGTCCTGAACATTTTCAGAAATGGAGCCATCGCAAAAACACCTTGTGGTTACCATGGCGACCTTTTTACTTTCCACCATAACCAAATTATGTATTTTGTGTCATATCTCCTGAACCAAACATGATAACACAGAAAAGGTGATGTCTACCCCTATGTTTTGATGGCCAAGGATTATAATGATACCATATACAGCAACATAAACTGTTCAGGTGAAGACTTAATGGTGAAATCAGCAATGTAAGTAGGAAATCACAATATCTGAGCATCACAGTATCACAGCATTTACAAAAGTCCATATTATGGCTATTAATTTTTTTCTTTCTTTGACAATTAACTAATATTTTATTCAACAGTACAATAAAAGGTTGTTTTATTTATTTATTTAATTATTAATTTGTTACATTTATATAGCGCTGGGTACTCAAAGCGATTTACATGGAAGGGGGAATCTCCTCAACCACCACCAATGTGCAGCATCTTGCACAATCAAACCTCGACAAATGTTTCAGAATGCAGTGGCACGACTGGTCTTCCATGAGCCCAAAAGGGCCCACTTCACACGCCTTGTTGTAACATCACAGAGAGGCATTTTCATTCACCTTTCCTGGCTGGTGAAATGATCTTCCCACAATCGTAGTAATTAACAGAACACCCGACACGTTATCTGACAGCAACACTAATTTAATCCAATACCCAACCCATTTGACATACAACCGCACCTGCATTAAATCTCCTACATGAGGTAGAAAAAACTAATGTATTAAAACTTTTATTCAAATTGTGAATAGATTAAATACAGAAAGCAAGCAAAGAGCACTCCCTTTAATATAATCACTACAGCTGTCAATCAGTGGCAGCGCGATTGACTACACTGCTCAGCGTGTACTGGACCAAGGTCGAAATAGTCTTGGTTATTGGACCCGCAACCCGCCCATGCTTGTCACCGTCCAGCCCACACCCGCACCACACACTACACATAAATATTATTCCACCCGTTAAAATAAATATTAGCGATTCACCTGCGTGTACCTGACTCTGCCTGAGAAGTAAGGAAAAATACACTTACCTGAGATGATTTTTTTTATATCTCTGAAATATATGATAGTATTATTGATGTATCAATGAATAAAATATTAGTTCATTTTCAAAGAAAGCAAAAAATAAATAGCCATAATATGGACTATTGTAAATGCTGTGATACTGTGATGCTCAGATACTGTGATTTCCTTCTCACACCTTTCTCCTTTATGAAAAAGTGAACATTATTTTTACATATCACCTGGACTATATATAAATATGCGTTAGATGGACATCTTTGACCATTGGGCATCACAGCTTTTTCAATGTGTCGCGCTTCTCCATTCATCAGGGCTGCGACTCTGCAGTTGGATACTATTATGCGCGTCTCATATTTATAAGAGCAAAAAATTCTGATTGGCTAGTAATGTTAGATTGGTTGAGAGTGAAAGCTGTGCTCCTCTCATACCACTGGTAGGCAAACTCATGAACTCGAAAGTGATATCAACAAGTTTTTTTTTTAAATGTAAGACAGTTTTTTTCCCGCAACCAAACACTGCACGCCGAAGATCCGGCAAGGTGCCGGAGAACTTTAAGCCCTGATATTGTCATAGTCTTGAATATAGTGTCTCCACTCTTCCATTTCTACCAGGTATCATTATATCTATATCAGATGAAGCTGGACTTTACCTGGTCTTGCTGCAGTGAGGATCTCTCTGACTAGGTATCCTTTCCAACCTGCCTGCAACACTGTGGCTGCCTGCATTTCCTTGTCTGTGGCCTGCCTGCCATTCCAGTGCTCTGGAATGTCATCTTTTACAGGGAGAAAAAACACATGGGTACATAAAGTCAGGATGAGCCACATGCTATAATAGGTCTAAACCCAAAGAGATACTCTGTTAGCCCCACATTCACCTGATCGTGCATCCCAGGCTTTATCATTGCTGCCATGTGGCGATGGGTCCCCTGTCAGAGTCTGTACCGCAAACAGCTCCTCAGAGGTCAGTTTCCGCACCAGTGCAGAGCAAAACATATGATACACAGCTTCACGGAACACCTGTATGGGACAAAAATAATAAGTATATAAATATAAATGAAAGCAATATACAGTCAGTGCCAAGACAAATGGCTCAATTTCCCCTTACTAAGGGGGTCTTTGGAATGCAAAGTCAAGTCAAGCCAAGTCAAGTAGGCAATTTTAAATATAGTGCTTTATACAGTACAGATTGTTTCAAAGCAGCTTCATAGTACTAAACAGGAAAATAGCAGAATCAATGATGCAAACTTCTGATTTAAAGCATTGTCAATATTCAGTTTAATAGTGACAAAATAAATGTAGGTTGCATGGTTTTGACAAAACCAAACAAAAACTAAATAAAACCCCAAACAATCCTAAAATTTAATTTAAAATGAGCACAAAACAAAAAAGTTTAATTAAATTAAAGTTTAAAAAGTTTAATTTAAAATTAACTTCACTTCAACAACTAAAAATTAATTAAAGATTAAGAATGAAAAATGTAAAGAAACAATGAGTTTTTAATTAAACTAGAAATTCAAAAGATTAGCAATGGCATTTCACGGCTGCTCGCTGGTACAGTGCTGTGAACATTGGTGATGAGTCATAAAGAGCTCAATTTCAAATTCTGAAAGAGCACATCTTTTATTAATTAAAATAATGAAGGTGTTTCTGTGGCTGTTAAAATTCCAAAGGAAATGAAAAATAGTTTGTTCAAATACAAGGTTTTGGTTACACAGTGGTTATACAGAGGGTGCAAGAGTCCATCCCATTGCACCAGGCCTGTGTATAACCCACCCTTTGTTGCTGTATGCCTACACCGTGGGTCTTCTCAAGTTCTTTGGTGGTTGATGGTAGTTCCTCTAGATCTGAGAAGCAGCTGATCACTCGACCCAGGGATCTCATGATCATTACAGCCTGCTCACAGAACCTCAGACTCTCCTAGACAATTCAGAAGAGAAAGATGAAGCCCAACAACTGAGATTTTTTTGTCATCCGGTTCCTGCTATAAAGAACTGATACATTGACCAGTGGCAGGACTAATGGATTAATTGACTAGTCAATGCAACTTCGAGTAAATGTGACCCTGGACCACAAAACCAGTCATAAGGGTACATTTTTTGAAATTGAGATTTATACATCTGAATAAATAAGCTTTCAATTGATGTACGGTTTGTTAGGATAGGACAATATTTGGCCGAGATACAACTATTTGAAAATCTGGAATCTGAGATGCAAAAAAAAATAAATCTAAATATTGAGAAAATCGCTTTTAAAGTTGTCCGAATTAAGTTCTTAGCAATGCATATTACTAATCGAAAATTAAGTTTTGATATATTTACTGTAGGAAATTTACAAAATATCTTCATTGAACATGAGCTTTACTTAATATCCTAATGATTTTTTGCATAAAAGAAAATTTTATAATTTTGACCCATACAATGTATTTTTGGCTATTGCTACAAATATACCCGTGTGACCTATGACTGGTTTTGTGGTCCAAGGTCACAAATGTGTGTGTTAATGTGTGCATGCCTTGTCAAGGTGTAGCATAACAGTCTCCTCATCACCAAAAACAAAAGGAGACATGCTGAATAGATGTAGGTGGACGGCCAATGAAGCACTTGTGTGCACATGAAGAACATGACGCCTAGTGAGAGAAAAAAAACAGTGCTGATTACAAATTTTATAGTGTTTTTTTTTTTTATAGTCATTGGTCTGTAGTGTTTTTAACACTACAAATTGATATAGTAAGTTGATCTAATTTTAATCAAATAAACTGCCAGATCTATATGAACATACCTATTTTTATAGTCATGCCTTCACACTTACAACCAGGAGTAAACGCTTATGCTATTGAAATTATTTGCAGTACCTAGTATGTGATCATCATAAGAGTAAAGCACATATGGCCCATTAAGACTGAGCTAGCAAAACAGCAAAATAGTTATAATTCATAACTTCAAATTAGAAGACTGATTTGCAAGATCATGCACTGTTACTAGTGATGATGTAGGGATTTCGTACATGTAACATTTCGTACATGTATTTGTAGTCAGCAAAATCTCCTTATGCTTATAAAAGCTATTATTACAATTTTGACTGAAGTTGCTTTTACGCCTTTTAAGCACCCTCATAAACCCCTATGGAACTGGACCAGCTTTGCAATGACATATTAGCTTTACATAATTTGTCGACAGAAATCAGATTTCTCAACACCAAGGAGTATTAAGTGGAGAAAGAGGGAGAGAGAACAAAGGAATGAGAGAGCCTTTTGGTAACATTATTTTTTTTCCTGAATGTATGATCCTCAAAAAACAATTCAGATGTGCCTACACTTGGCCCTCCCCTTCCCTCAGTATGACCTCTGAATGTAGGCTTCCAGCTTTTAGGCCACTATGCTGCTAGAAATAGCAGACTGGTTCATATCTCTCTCTCTTTCTGTATCTCAGCCCATCTTCTTATCTCTCTCTTCTGTTCTGGGCTCCTAAGAGAGAGCGCAATACATTACATGAACCTTGGTAGTGACGTTGAGAGCTTTTTGTTGGATTTGAACAACTGCAACAGTTCACATCACAGTGTCGACTGTCACAGCACTGATATCAATGTTGGGACAACTTCTGAGAACACTTCTGTTTTTCAATTTCGTAATATAAATATATATTATGGCTGTATTCGATCAAAAGGGTGCTTCTACTAAATACTGAGCAAAGGGTCTGAATACTTAGGACCATGTGATATTTCAGTTTTTCTTTTTTAATAAATCTGCAAAAATGTCAACAATTCTGTGTTTTTCTGTCAATATGGGGTGCTGTGTGTACATTAATGAGGAAAAAAAATAAACTTAAATGATTTTAGCAAATGGCTGCAATATAACAATGAGTGAAAAATTTAAGGGGGTCTGAATACTTTCCGTACCCACTGTATATCAATATATTATATTGCAAAAGATATTAACATGAATCACTGCATGATTTCAAAATGCTCCAAATATCACATTGAGCTCCAACTGATGCAAGAACATCTGACAATATTTTATTTTGTCCTAGATCACTTAGATCACTTTCAAAGCTGGAATGGAGTTTTTGTCTACTAAAAGTCTTTTGGAAAATGTTTTGTCAGCTGAACAATTAGCATGTTGTTAAACAAGAGTACAATCCATTGAACACACTGTACTTCCCATTCTAACAGCCTTATTTTCATTGCTGTCAAAAAATAAATATGGTGCTACTCTTACTAATGTCTGTCATATATTGACCTAAAATAGTGTAGTAATTTATTTGTATTATTTTTCATTTATTATTATTATTATTTTTTTTTAAGTTTCACTTCTGTTTTAAATAAATGTTGTTACTTGAACTCCAAAGCAATTATATTAGAATCATATAAGAAATAATATTAGAATGATTTCGGAAGGATCATGTGACACAGAAATCTAGAGTAATGGCTGCTGAAAATTTGTCAGTTGCGGTGATATAGTTACCCTGGAGGAAGAGAAAGCAACACAGCTTTACTAGCAGTAGTTTGAATCTGCACCACAGGGAGTTCAGAGACTATGCTCTTCCACGAGAAAGGCTTAGCTGTTAGAGAACCAGGCCTGGCTGATGACTCCTTTTCTGTTCACAAAACAGACCCACACTTTAGACAGGATCCTTGTTCTTGTGAACAGACAAACTGAGTGTGTACAGTATGTCTATCTGTCCTTACTCTCTTCCACACTCTCTCCCCAATGCACCAAAGCGGAGAATCCAATGGCAATTTCTGTGGGTAACAGGCTATCTACAAACAGGAAGTGAGTACCTTTTCCATCTGCAGACTGAGAGAAGCAAGAACAATGGAATGGAACAGACATCAGCACAGACCTTATTAATGCGTTTCGGTTTTGTATGCATTCTCAGGAGACAACAAAATACACACACACACACACATTACATAAACTCACACTCACAGTAATTACCAAATATTAAATTAAACCACATGTTCTCAGTGGATAAGGTTTGAAAAAAAAAAAGTCCAGCTCACCAGCATTACAGCAAAATGGGGAGAGAAGAGCAAAAACAGCATGGTTATCAAAAACCTCTAATTTGTGTTTGTGTGTATGTGTGTGTACCTGTGTGTGAACAATTGCAGTGGAATCAGGTTGTCTAGCATGAGCGGACACGGAGTGGGTGGAGGCCACAGCGTTGGACAATGCAGCAGCAGACAGCCGAGAGGAGATGGAGTTCTAACAGAGAATTGAGTCACTTTCATGTTCTTTCCTAACACAACACATCCCTCCCACCACAGATACCATAATTATACCAAGCACCATTACAAATGCCACAACAACAGGTTTAGATGATTCTTATATTAGGTGTTTTATGATAATGCATTCTGAATGTCATATATACAGTCAGCAAGGGTGTTACCACAGCTACGGCTCATGGGGAAAATTAAGAGTAATAGGGAAGCATTTGTTAAAATTAGATTTTTTTTTTATTCATTAAGCAAACTGTTTGTGTTTGGGGGTTTTTTTTCCAGCAAGGGCACATTAAATTGATCAAAAGTGACTGTAAAGACACTTATAATGCCAAAAGATTTCCATTTCAAATAAATGTTGTTCTTTTGAAGCTTCTATTTGTTGGTGAATTCTGAAAAAAAGTGCATCACATATAGCCTATTAAGCAGCACAATTTTTAACTGATGTTGATGTCCCTACTTTAATTATGTAATTATAAATAAATGTAACCCCAAATGTAAAAAGAAGAAGAATATTTATTAGTTTCAGTATACACTAGTAAAAATATTACTATATTACATTTAACATTAAGTTTGTCTTTTCCTTTAAAACCCTACCTTAAAGTGTGATGTCTTACACTGATGTGCATAAGTATCTGGCTTGTGAAAAACCAACAGCGTCCTGCAAAACACATGATTATTAGCATATTGTAGCCTGCAGCTTAATAGGAATTTAAGAGCATGAGGAGTTAATTTGACAAAATAGCAAAGGATTAGCATAATATGGCTTAGGCTGTTGCTGAAGATGATTGACCCTTACTGGAAGCATTTAGTGAAGTTGTGCAGGTCCACCCAGGTCTCCAGCAGCGGGGGTTTGTCTGATGCTAATGCATCTTGGGACAGAAGCAATGAACCACTGGACTCTTTGGCTGTCTGCAGTCTCTCCTTATCTTTTCCATCGGTCTCTTTGTCAGGCCCTGAAGTTGACTTCACTTCTTCCATATCTTGGAGATTGAAAAATAAAAAAATGTTATACAATAGTCTATTACAAAACAAGTAAGCAATGCTAGTAGGGATACACATTAGTGACCTTGCCTTTTTCAGTGCTGAAATAGTAAGGCCATATTACAACATCAAGAAACTACTGAAATTTAAAGTTGCTATGAAACAGAAGTAGCAACAGATATTTTCTTCTGTATTATGATGTGTGTCCAAGTGAAACAGGGACTTGGTACTATACATTGTTGTTGAGTGGATAGGGGCAGACTTACAACTTATACATAGATGATTTGTCCACAATAAGACAAATAACATACATTTACTATAGAAAATAGTGGATTTTTCATTTAATGACAAATGTAAAAATTTTAAACTTCAAGCAAGCAACTACTTTGAGAATAAAAATGAAACATTCTAAACCAGCATAAAATTGTTTTCTAGGATAGATTAGCTTTTCATGAAGATACCATGATTAACTCAGTGGTACTAATCAGTAAAGCTCATTTAGCCAATCAGGCACTGTATTGAATTTATAAATGCTCTTTTATTAGTGTCACTCAATTCATTATGCCAATTTTGAGAAATACTGTTATACATTGCAGCTTGAAGTCATTACACTCAGCGTGCTGTGCTGACGTATTAGACCATGATAATATAGATGCTGTAGCAAGCCATTCACTTCATTTACTTATCCACAGGTGTTACTAAGCAACACACTGGGCTCTCTGGGAAAGCACATAATTGGCCTGTCGTGATGAGGGGTGAGCGCATGATCATGATCACAGAGATAGAGATGATGCCATGCGTCTATGTGTGTGTGTGTTTGCATCTGTGTTTGTGCTGATGAAAAGAAGATGGATTGGATGGGGGAAGAGAGGGATAAACGAGAAAGTGCAATTGTGAAGGCAGCCAGCTATCATATCATTACAGCAGCTATTAGCCTCACTGCTCTGATGGCTAAACAATGACTTGAGGGAGATAAGTGAGGTGAATTATCGTCTGCCTTTACAAATTCATTCTTTTCACTTCACTTTCATTGTATTGCACATTGTTCCAGAAGCACTCAATTGAAAATGAGTAATGCTTTCCCAATCATCCAACTGAAAAAAAGCTTGTAAATGATGGCATGGATTACTGAATGAAAATATTTCGCTTGAGGTGTTTCCAGGTCAGCTTTCAACCTAAAAATTACTGCTAACTGCGATACATAACACATATAACTGGCAAATATGAGCATTACACATATACGCTATGTGTTTGAGTGACAGTGTGGACTGAGCCGCGGCATTGCTTACGGAGACATGTCTCACCGTTGGCGATGCTGTCGTCCTTTTTCTTGTCCTCTGCTGTTACCTGGGGGGAAATGGAGGGATAAAAAGTGCACAGGGTGAGCTGGGAGAGACAGGGCAGAGGAAAGCAGTGGAGACAGAGGACGTCCACATTCATTCAGTCAGCATGCGCTGAGCCCGTTTGGCTTCCAGAAGCTAATCTGACATCTGGACTCCCACCAGAAAGGGTTTTCTCCTTCAATTAACTGCTCACAGGAGAGTGAGTGCCATAAACATTAAGGGCACTCGGATGGTGACAGGATTAGGGGACACGGGTTTGATTAGCATGTCAGTCTTTATTCGCTAATTGAGACACCTTTTTGTAAAACTATTCGAATGTGCGTTTTTTTTTTTACCTTGTAAGTAACCCGGTGTGATGCCATGGAAACAATCCAGCTGAAGGCCTACGAAACTTCACCAATGTGCTTTTTTCCCCATGATTGAACCCAACCTCGTGTCATTTAGAAAGCCTTTTAAAGCCTGAGGAGTCGTCCGACTGTGCAATTTAAATGTGGAGGACAATTAGGGGCTCTCTCTACGCCACATCTAACCAACGACAGCATCAGTGATTCAGAGATAGACTGTGACTCACCACGGATCTGAGGTGAGGAGAAGGAGAGAGTGGAATGGAGGGAAAGAATGGAGAGCAGAAGGGAGTGAGTGGGATAGGGAGAAGAGAAGAGAACCAGCAGTCCAGCAATTTAAATTTAATTTTTTTATATGGTAGTAAACACCTCAGGGCGCATTTCACACATCACTGTGGTAAACTAGCTCCTGTTCATACCTAATTCAGCAACATTATCAGAAACTCAATATAGGTCTAAAATAGATCAGGTGACCTCAACCAAAAAAATAAATAAATAATTTAAAAAATACTGTATGACTTTCTTCTCTCTGTGGAACATAGAAGAAGATATTCTGAGAAATGTCTCAGTGATTTGTGTCCATACAATGGAAGTCAGTGGGCTCCAATTTTTGGTTGACAATGTTCTTCAAAATATCTTCTTTTTGCGATACTGACTTTTTCTTCTCGCAATTGCGAGTTTACATTTTGCAATAATGCAATTATTATTTACATTTTGCAATTATGCAATTACTTTTTTCTCAGAATTGCATGACATAAACTCGCAAGACTTTATTTTTTCAGAATTGTGAGATACAAAGTCGGAATTGTGGGAAATAAATGGCAGTTGTAAGAAAATTGTAGTACTTTCTAACTTTATATCCCCCAATTCTGACATTATAACTCATAACTGCAAGTTTGTATCTCGCAATTCTGACTTTTTCTAGCTATTATGTTTATATCTAGCAATTCTGACTTTATAAGTCACAACTGTGAGTTTGTCACGCAATTCTGAGAAAAAAGTCAGAAATGAGAGATATAAACTCACAATTGTGAGATAAAAAGTCAGAATTGTGAGATAAAAAGTGGCAATTACTTTTTTATTTTTAATTCCGTGGCAGAAATGGGCTTCCATAAGTTTAAGTAATTAAGTAAGGACTTAGAACTTATTTTAGCTAGTTGCCAAGGAAACATCTCTAATTTTCATGTAGGTTTTTATAAGTTTAATTTCTTTATTTCAATTAACAAGTGTAACGAGAATAGAAACGAGAGCACCGGAGCTGTCGTGCTTCACGCGGGGGTTAACGACACCAAGCTGCGGCAGACGGAGACACTGAAGAGGGACTTCAGGAGCCTGATCGAGACGGTGTGCAGCACATTGCCCGCGACGACGATCATCGTGTCAGGACCGCTTCCCACGTATCGACGAGGACACGAAAGGTTCAGTAGACTTTTTGCTTTAAATGAATGGTTATTGTCATGGTGTAAAGAACAGAAACTGCTCTTTGTTAATAATTGGAATCTTTTCTGGGAGCGTCCTAGGCTTTTTCGCGCTGATGGCCTGCACCCCAGCAGAGTCGGGGCGGAGCTCATGTCGGACAACATCTCCAGGACGCT
>NW_015505480.1:859617-894710 GCF_001515645.1 Sinocyclocheilus grahami | reverse complement strand
CTAATTATTATATTGGTCTAAATGAGTCTACTCCACCAAGCTACTGTTATAAGCATGAGCCCCGTCAGACTGGTCGTGGCGGCGGTGTTGCAACAATATATAGTGATATTCTCAATGTTACTCAGAAGACAGGAAGACAGGATTTAACTCATTCGAAATACTAATGCTTAATGTTACACCGTCAGATATGCAAAATAAATCTATCGTATCTCTTGCTCTGGCTACTGTGTATAGACCACCAGGGCCGTATACAGATTTCCTAAAAGAATTTGCAGATTTCCTCTCAGACCTATTGGTTACTGTTGATAAAGCGCTAATTGTCGGAAATGTTAACATTCACGTTGATAATACAAATGATGCATTAGGACTTGCGTTTACTGACCTAATAAACTCTTTTGGAGTCAAGCAAAACTTCACTGGGCCCACTCATCGTTTTAATCTTACTGATATAGATATCGTACCTCAAAGTGATGATGTTACTGACCATTTCCTTGTATCGTGCATGCTGTGTATTACTGATATTAACTATATGGCTCCGCGTTATCGTCCGGGCAGAACTATTGTTCCAGCCACCAAAGACAGATTCACAAATAACCTGCCTGATTTATCTCAACTGCTCTGTGTACCAATAAGTAAACATGAACTAGACGAAATGAATAGCAACATGGGCACCATCTTCTCTAATACATTAGAAGCGGTTGCCCCCATCAAATTGAAAAGGGTTAGAGAAAAACGTACTGCGCCATGGTAAAACAGTAATACCCATTCTCTCAAGAAAAAAAATCGTAGTCTTGAGCGCAAATGGAGAAAAACTAACTTGGATGTTTTTAGAATTGCGTGGAAAAACAGTATGTCCAGCTATAGACAGGCTCTAAAAGCTGCCAGGGCCGAGCATATCTACAAACTCATAGAAAATAACCAAAACAATCCAAGGTTTTTATTTAGCACAGTGGCTAGATTAACAAATAACCAGACACCACCCGATCTAAATATTCCCTCACAGTTTAATAGTAATGACTTTATGAATTTCTTCACTGATAAAATAGATAACATCAGAATTACAATAGCAAATGTAGATTCTACAGCGTATAATACTTCAGCTTCATTCATTGCACCAAAAGATAAAATGCAGTGCTTTACACCTATAGGACAGGAAGAGCTACCCCTCAGAGGACCTCAGATGATGCCAACCCTGAAACAACATACAGAACTACCACATTTTGCTATAAGTTTGATTGCATCATATAATAATTGCTGTTAATAGTGTTCATCGTCTGTTTTATTACGTCTTAAATTGATATTTCTGCCATATGTACACTAACCACTGATAAGCTACCACTAAATATTGTAGAAACTTAATTTGCTGTAAAGTTGCTTTGCAATGATTTGTATCGTGAAAAGCGCTGTACAAATAAACTTGACTTAATGAAAAAAAAAATTGAAAAGATAGGCCAGTATAAATAGTCAGTCAAATTTTGTGTTCTACAGAAGGTCAGAGCCACTGTAAATAATGTAAGTAAAAGACATTAACGATTTTTGGATTAACTATTCCTGTAAGGGTGCATCAATCCCACAGGCACATACACACACATCTACTTATCTTACAAACTACATGGAAGCTATCTGTCTCAGTCCGATCTAAGCTGAACCCCTTGTAAAACATCCACTCTACTGACTGACAGGCTAATTGTGCTGCTTTTTATATCATTCCGAGGACATGACCTGTCCTTTTATGCAACGAGGCACGCGTGTTTTACCATTCTCTCTCTCTTATTCTTTATCTCTCTAATGCTGGATCTGCCAGAGGCGCTCTCTTGATTAGGGAGACAGGCAGAATGACATTGGAGATGGAAAGAGAGAGGCGTTAGAGGATGTCATAGCCTGACTCGGCCTCCCGGCCACCAGTCACACTACAGCCAGAGAGCAGAACATTGTGATGCACACTGCTTGTACAGATGGCATAAACTGAAACACACTGCCACACAGCACAACCCCTGGAGTACAGTCAAACCCTCGACTGCATCTGTTCAGAGAGAGCAGTCACCATTTATACGACATAAAATACCGTTCAACAGTTTGGATTTGTAAGATTTTAAAGAAATGCATACTTTTATTCAGCAAGAATGCATTAATTTGATCAAAACTGAAAGACGTTTATAATGTACAAAATTTAGATTTCAAATAAAAGCTGTTATTTTGAACTTTCTGTTCATCAAAATATCTTAAAATATTAAAAAAGCAGCAGAACTGTCTTTAGTGTTGATGCCAATAATGTTTTGTGTGGAAAAAATCAGCATATTAAAAAGATTTTAAAGGACAATGATTTTGATTTTGATTTTGATTTTGACGATTTCGAAGATTTTGAAAAACACTGAAGTCTGCAGTAATGGGCACTGAAAATTCAGTTTTCCTACCACAGGAATAATTTATATTTTAAAATGTATTACAATAGAAAACAGTTCGTTTAAATTGTAAGAATATATCACAATATTACTGTTTTTGTATTTTATTCAAACAAATGTAGCCTTGATGAGCACAGGAGACTTTAGTTTTTTTAAACAGTAAAAAAAAAGTCTTACTGATCCCAAACTTTTAAACGGTGGTGCACCAATCACATAATAGTTTAAGACAACATATCCATTTCTTTCAGAGATACCTGGGTGGTTTCAGTGGTGTCCAATGCATTTAGGCTGTTCTGGGTGATGTCATTCTTAGTGTGGTCATCTTCACTATCATCCATTTCAGAGAAGGAGGTCAGATTAGAATTATATCCACGCCTCTTTACACCACCCTGCTCCCTAAACACACACAAATACTGTATTTAATTACAAGCATTACTATCTTGTGTTTGTATCCTAGTAAAGAATAAAACAAAAGCACCACTTCCTTAGGTTAAGCACAAATGTTTCATGCTCTAAAGAGTTTCAGACTACTTAAGTGTGACTGAATACGGTCTTGTGCTCAAGAGCAGTACAATGAGAACCTCAACACAGTCTCTGTCCCTGTTTGACTCTCCCACATAACCAATTACTGCTTTTAGCACACACTGTGCTAATGTACTCACACGTGCAACTGAATACCTGGAAATAAAACAAAGCTCATATTCAGACACTCTAAATAATTCATGTCTGGTGGGTAGCAGGCATGCCATTTGGATCAGTTTTGACAGACTGAGTAAAAAACTTTTCCATTAGGTTCAAGCTTCCCGCTGACGGATCTGAGAAATTGTGGATTGACTGATATGAAAAAGTACCAATTACCACCTGGTGTACAGAGAAATTGACACATACATACTGTATGCATACATACATACATACAGTACAGTGCATTAACTGTTAGGCAGTAGATTCACTACTGTCCAGAATCAGAACTAGCGATGCCTGATTTGCACGATTCAACAGGTCTGGCAGTAATCAGGCCTGCGTGTGGCTAGTGAAATTTAACTCAGCTTTCTAAAATAATGTGGTTAATTGCAGTTCTTTCATGATTTAACAGGAGGGGTAATTAATTTTTCACGTAGGGCCACGTAGGTTTGGACAGATTTTTTCCCTTAATAAATGAAATTATAATTTAAAAACGGCATTTTGTATTTACTTGCATTATCTTTGTGTAATATTTAAATTTGTTTGATGATCTGAAACATTAAAGTGTGACAAACATGCAAAAAAATAAGAAATCAGGAAAGGGGCCAACACTTATTCACACCACTGTACATCACTTTTGTTTCAGTTCTTTTGAATGACTCAGTCACAAACCAGTTTGCAATTCAGTCTTAAGGTTTTAAATTAGGTATAAAATATAGTAAAGTTTTGTTTCATGTTTGTCGAATGAATCAGAAAAATTATTATTATATATTTTGAGATTTTTTTTTTCTTCACATAATAGAAAGTCAAGCAATTTTGGAACAACATGAGGGTGAGTAAATGAGTTTTAATTTTTAGGTGAACTATTCCTTTAAGACTCGCCACACACACCCAGTGTTTCTGGTTGTCCTCCCCTGATGATGCCTACATTAAATTCTGGAAACTAACCCTGGAAAGGCATCCTATAATTTGCCAGCAATAAAGGTGTTTATTAAGTTAAAACACTTGCATGTGCAGCTTGTAAATGATTCTATACTGCAAGTAAATACATTAGCGGTTTTCTCTAAAGGATAGTCTTCATCTTAGCTTGGCTATTTTTGCTGTAATGTAATTGGTAGTGCAGTCTGCAGTACAAACACACACACAAACACACACACACACACTCACGTCTGGTTTGCTATCCTTGTGGGGACTCTCCATAGGCGTAATGATTTTTATACTGTAAAAAACTGTATGTGCTATTGCCCTACACCTAAACCTACCCCTTACAGGAACATTTCTGCATTTTTAGATTTTCAAAAAACTTTATTCTGTGTGATGTATTAGCTTGTTTACCAGTGGGGACCTCAATTTAGGTCCCCACCATGACACGAGTCCCCATGAGTCTGTGTGTATTCAGGTTTAAGTCCCCACCAGAATAGAAAAACAGGTACACACACACACACACAGAGCTTACATGTCATGTGCAGCCATAGCCATGAGTTTGTAGTTGATAAAGGGGCTGGAAACTTCAATGAACTGCTCTGGCTTTTGAACAGGGGCTTCTAAAGAGCAAAAACATAGTTTGATCCATCTAGAGCAATTATATATATCATAATTTTTAACAATAAATATTATTATATGAATATCATACTATATATAAAATAATTACATGCGAAATTAAAACATACACACACATAAAAACACATCTTACCCTTGGGTTCATCAGTAATGTTAGTCTGCTTGCGGGGCCTGATGAGTTTCCATTGAGGAACTGGGGGAGGTTTAGGAGGGGCCACCAGGGGGCAGTCTCGAGTGCAGGTGAGCAGCACAGGGTGACTGAAGAGCTGAGAGAGCCCATACTGCCTCAGACTCTCAGACGAATCAGCCTGGAGAACACACCACCCACCACGATCGTAGATTACAGAGGAGAAACTTAATAATGGATTAGACAGCCAGCTCTAATCCAAACGGAGCCAAATATTGCTTGAGACTAAAACTGAGGGAGGGAGAGTACCATTTGGGACAGGTTTGCACATTAATGAGCTTTATGTAAATGCTCGGTGGAGGCATCATATCAAACAAACTGGGTGGGGATTAGGGCTGTGCGATTAATCGAAATCGCATCGAAATCGCGATTTGAGACGTTGCGATTTCCTAATCGCAAAGCCTGCGATATGGACGCGATATTACTTTGTTCCAGAGCATATGCATGACTGCCAGCCTTGAGTGGCAGTCTTACTAACCAATAGAGTGAGCGCACCTCCGTTCTCCCCAATCAGCACTGCTCTAGCCAACTGAGTAAACACCCACCATAAAAAAAATTTAAAAAAAAGAACGCGGGAGAGAGACAGAGTGGGATTATGGCGTCTACTGGGTCAGATCGATAGTTAGGCAAATTAAAACTAAAGAAAAAAGTAAGTAAGCTTCGAAATGACAGACAACGAACAAAAAAGGTCATTTCCAAGAGCTGCGTCACACCGCATATAGGGCTATTCCCAATTCAGAAGAGCGCACACACAGCCTGTCTCATAATGCTCGTTTATACTCGGACCCGGCTCCGCAAGTCTCCGCGGGCACATCTGGCAGTATGGATGAGGCTTGATGCACGCGCGCAACCTGTGTCGACTCGCACCTGGATCCGCGTTTAAAACTAATGTAAATTCATTTTCCACTTGCTCTTAAAATCCCAAATACTTCAAATGAATAAATCAGCCTGTGTAACATATGTAATACTTTAATAATTGACTTAAGAAATACAGTTCTTTATTTATAAAAAATAAACTAATATTTTCTGTGAAATTCAATAATGAAGTTAATTCTGTAAAAATAGTTATACCATTATAATCTTGCCTGCTGAAAAAAAAAACAATAGAACCCCTCCCAAAACACAATAACAAATTGAATGTATTTCAGGTTATACTGGGAATTTGTTTGGTTTTAATGAAAACTATGGTGTCTATTTGATGGATTCTATTGGTGGGATGTAATCTGGCAGATGGGAACCAATAGAACAACAGTAATTCCTATTGGAATAATGCCCAAAACAAAAAGGAATTTTGTAATGGTTTAATGGAAACTATAAGAATTTCTGTGATGGTTTCTATTGTTTTTTTCAGCAGGGTAATGATACCCATACTGTGCTGCACATTATTGGCAATATTGAGCTGAAGCTTGACTTTGCCAATTTAAAATCGCAAATCAAATCGCAATCGCAATATCTGTCAAAAAAAATCGCAATTTGATATTTTCCCCCAAATCGCACAGCCCTAGTGGGGATATCATTTTAAATCCATTAAATCGAATGAGCACATCACATAGGTGTCCCCATTTTCATGCTATTCAATAATATACTATAATATAATATAATATAATATATCAGTCAAATGTTTGAGCTCAGTAAGATTTGTTAGTTTTAGTTCTTTAGTTATTCTCACCAAGGCTGCATATTTTTGAGCTCAAAAACAGTGAAAACACAAATACTGTAAAATATTATTACAATATTTTCAGAAGTCATTACTAGAAGTGTCACAATCCTTTAGAAATCAGTTCTAATATACTGTTTTTTTTCTCTCAGGGTTATTTAAAGAAAAAGTTCAAACAGCAAAAAACTTTGTTGAAAAAAGTTTCAACAGCATTTATTTGAAACAGAAATCTTTTAAAATATTATAAATATCTTTTCTGTCACTTCTGATCAATTTAATGCATCCGTGTTAAATAGAAGTATGGACTTCTTAAAAAAATCACTGACCTTCAATTTGTAAAAGGTAGTGTATATTCTATGGATTGAAAAACATGTGCTTACCATCCTTGTAAGCACTGACGTTCTTTTCTCCATCAGATGCAAGGGTTGGTAACTGGCACACACAACCATCTGAGGAATAGGACCAGTGGCTAAATCAGAAAGAAGAAAGAAAGAGCATTTGTGAAAGACTAAAAGAAGTATACATGAAAGAGGTGTCATTTCTTTATATGCATGAAAAACTTTGCAGGCCCTCAAAATCTAAGATGAACTTTTTTCCCGTTGTCAGGCTTCCGTCTCTTTAATACTTAAAGCATTATGAAATGAATGGAGTGCAGTCTATTTTGAATAAGAGGAAGAGAGAATAAGTGGATCGATCAAGGCATGTGTTTCAAAGACAAAGGCGTGAACAGCGGAGAGGGCACTGTAATCTGTCAAGCCATATTTTCCTAATTCACATAGCACACAAACTTCCAGTGTAGAGGAAGGAACAGAGGCACTGCATTATCAGTGTTTGATCTTCACCTCCCAAGGCCATCTCTGATCTCTTATCAGGCCATCATTGCCCTGACTGTTACATGATCAAGCTCAATGCCAAAGGGAAGAGAGGGAAAAAGAAAAGAAAGGGGCCACGCTCAGCTTGTGGGTTAAATTATAAAGTTAATTTGACCACTTGCTCTTCATGTTTAGAAACACAATATACTGCAAACAGTTGAATACTATCAAGATACTATCCATAAAATAAAGTATAGTTGGTTACTGAGTTCCTTTTTATTTATTGTAAGAATAAAGACAGTAACATTAGCCTGCCTTGATTAATCTATCCAACAATTAAAACCCTAATACTAAAATGTTGACAAACTAATAATATTTTATATCATTTTTATATGTATAAATTTATTAACTAATTTTAATTGCCAAAAATAATATTTTGCTTAATTTTCTTTTCTTGCTTTGAGCCCAAACTAGCTATATCTCAGAGTGATAAAATAAGAATTTAAAATGCACTTTTTATTTTTTTAAAAATCATAGTTTTAAACTGTATTTAGGCTTTTCCTAAATGTGATAAAAGGTTTGAAAACCTCAGAGAAAATAGAAAATTAAATAGATTATATAATTTTGGCCACCTGAAGTTAAGCACCTCCTTTCACAGTTTGTTGAAAAATAAATGAAAATGATTTTAAGAAGTGCAGGACCTATTTTGTGTCCTATTCATGGAAAGTGCCATAAATAGAATGAATAGCGATCATGTGTGTGTATGTTTCAATAAAAGAGATACCACTTTAGGCTCTGAAGATCTAGGCCACGCTACCAAAGTGATATATGTCAAAGCATGTTATAATTTCCAACCCATTAATTAGTATCAAACACCTAGAGGGCGTGAGAGGAAGACATAGGGGATGGATTCATTATATGGATTAAAGGACCCTATAGATAAGAGGACAGAGCAAACGAAGGAGAGATGGAATGTTTACGGAGGATAACAAGAGAGAGAGAGCGAATTTCAGCAGCAAACACTGCATTATCCCAGTGTAATCTGAACCACTCACTTGCAGAAGCCAATTATCCAAAACAGTCTATCTGAACAGCAAACCATTAGTCTCAATAGACTCATCAAATCGTTAGTCTTCACAGACATGTCGGAAATCCATGTTTACATGCATACCGACAATTACACCTCCTTATCATAACAGCAATAAACTTTTCTAAGCAGGTCGGTATAAAAATTATGCATATTGTGTATGTGTGAGTGTGTGTGTGTGTGTTTGCACGTGATTCGCTGCTCTTTGCTCTCCTTGCATATTTCAGTCATAAACTGCACAGTGACAGAATTGACAGTGCTTGCCTGAGGCCATGCCAGATAATTCAATTCAGATCACACTACCTGAGAGAAAAACACTGGTGCTCTGTTCACAGTCTGACACACACACACAGATTAGCACTGCTGCACACTTCTTCGGAGTAAACACAAATACGGTTATGCACACACAAACACAGAAAGGGGGTTGTTTTATTTATTCATGCTCATGATACACATCTTTCAGTGATGGCTGTGGCACTGATTCCATAATACATGAACCTGCAGAAGAAGTGATGCATGGAGATGGAATTGGGTGCTATCTGAAGACAAGGGGTCAGAAAGGACAGACTGATACTTATGGGTCATTTTACCCTTAATGCATTGCTAAACAGATCACTATTGCTTTATGGAAAGCTCAATGCCACATTGGCTGCAAATTATTAATAGCCGTTTACAGAGAGCATATAGAGTGTTTCTGTATGAGGATCAAATATTCATACCTCAACTACATTTTTCAGAGTGAATAATGTATGGTGAGGAGAGAGGGCAAAAGAACCATATATGAAAATGTCTGTAGGCACACAAACAACACACAAAAAAAGAGATTTCAAACTCACAGTTATTTGCATAGATAGCTGCTTTGGACTGAATGGTCTTTCTGTCTTGGTCGTCAACTTTATTCTTCCTCGTAGCAGACTCTGACAAGAAAAACATTACATTTCAGGCCAAACCTTAAGGATCTTCTTAAAAGACCCACACGATAATGACAATTGCTGTTTTCTCTCTCTTTTTTGTACTACTTTTATTAATTTTTCATAATAAAACATGAAATATGATGATCTTTCCATCCTTTTGTGATGACTGAATATGAATTTTAAAAAATTTGAAATAATTGAGAAATAATTAGAAATAATTTAGATAGAAATAATAGAAATAATTTGAGCGTTATGAGAAATAATTTAGATAGAAATAATATAAATAATTTGAGCGTTATGAGAAAAAAAATTATTGACTATGGCGATATCTTTAGGATACTATTAGGATATTATACATTTCCATGACTTTTTTCATGACACTCACTATAGCAATTTCCATGTCTTATGGTATACAGTATAAGGGTGGAACTACATTTTCATTACTTTCATAATATTATACATTTATTATTATATTATAAATTTCCATGATTTTTTCCCATGATACTCACAAAAAAAGTACTTTCTAGGCAAATAAATAACTTCAGCATTATCAGAAAAATTTAGATTGACTACATCAATTTCCATGACTTTTCCAGACCCTGAAATCATGTATTAAAAACTGAGTTTTAAATATTGAGTCATCAATATTTTTGTGCCTTTTCCCAGAAGATACTTCTAATTTTTTATTTATTTGTATATCTACTAAAGGGTTCATTTTTATCAACATTTAGGTGTGCACTAGCATGTACAGTAAATGACCAACACACACAAACTGAAACCCATCAAAAATTGATGTCATCCAAAAAATGAGGTCTTCCACTCTTAACAGCTTTATGGTGGTAACCACAGGGCTTCAGATTGATCATGTGATGCCCTGAAGATTTTAAACCTATGGCTAATAATACCCCTACACTCACTGAATACTGCCATTGTATCTATATGCATGAGGTCTAAAGGTTACCACTGTACCACTAAACCTCCACACTGCAACATTCAGAATAAAAATAAAAATGTTGTGAATTAAAAAACAACTATCATATTTCTGGTTTTCATTAGCCTAATTGACAAAGAGTGTTAACAGAAAGCATTATCGACTGAGAAGCCTCAAATACTTGTTAAACACTTTACATAGTCAAAACTTAAATTACTTTGAATCCTTAAGCACTCAGACCATTTTAAAGTTTCATTAGAAGACTCAAAAAAGAGCCATTTACACAGCAGGTTATCTTGCCATATCAATTCTCTCATTTACTCTCTCTGCCGGTGTCTTTTAATCAGACACATCACATACTGTTAATGGATAAATGACTGCAATGTGTGTGCGGGTCTGTACCTCTGTTCTTCAGAACTGTGGGAGATTCACTCTTGATCTCGTTCATATTAGAATCTGTTGTCGTTAGGTCAGCAGTCGTAGTCTCCTTTGAGCTCTCGTCCTCCAACTGGAATTGAGGAATATTGTCCCTCAGAAATTCCCAAATTTTCCCTGTATACCAGGATCTGAGAATGACATTAACACATGGAAGATTAGATCTTTCTCGCTTAATTAGCATTTTAATGTGAATTTATCTAATAATCTCAATTGATTAAAGCCTATTTAAGCCTGGACTAACAAAAGGCTTGTATCAATTTAATGTCCAGTCACAGGATCAATGGATGAAACTAATAAAGCTGAACAAACAAGCCTCTGGACTTTGGACCAATCAATAAACAGCAATTAGAGGAAATGCAAGCAATGCTCAATTAACTAGGAGAGGTGATCACTACGGCTTGAATAAAAGTCTAATCCAATAAAAACAAATGCAAACAACACACTCTCTCACTTGTTTTCAATTTGAATCTTTAACATTCCTTATATGTACACTAATGTTCAAAAGTTTGTAGTCAGTGCTTCATTTATTTAATCAAACTGATCTTTGAACTTTTTTAAGTTAATATGCATTCTTGGTAATCTTTGAAAAGGTTCTTTTCAGTCATCTACAGCCCATGTTTTCTCATTTCATTCTGAAATGTTGTCAAAATGTTTGGCTATCAGGTGCTACATGGATTTCTTGGACTCTCTTGGCTCTCTGATGTTCTGGCAAATATGTGAGCTGTTGGAACGAGATACGACTACAAGATCCTGCAGGGCTGCAGCATGGAGTAAATGACCTCAGGAGACCCTAGTGATGTTCTGGCAAATATGTGAGCTGTTGGAACGAGATACGACTAAAAGATCCTGCAGGGCTGCAGCATGGAGTAAATGACCTCAGGAGACCCTAGTTTGATACACACACACACACACACACACACACACACACAAGTCAAGCCTTGATAAAATGATAGCCCTCTAGAAGATATGACAGCAAGATGTGTGCACTCATCTCACAGCAATTTATTTCTCCAAAATATGAGCATACACTCTCTGAATGTGTGTACTGGTCTCTGAGGAGTCTATGAAACACGGAAACTCATCAGAGCGTAAATTACAAGACACCACGCCGTGTTTCCCAAAACAGAGCAGATGTGAGAGTTTTGCTGAGGAAGTGACAACAAACTACAGAGACAAGAGTCAAACGCTAGAGAAGAGACAGTTACATGCAAACTTCACAACAACAACATTCCTGCAGTAACTTGATAAAGCCGGAACGGCGGTGAAGACCAGCCATTTGATTGCAGAACAACAACATAGTGTCTGCAGCCCATTTTCTCCTAATAAGGGTGGCATCTGTGCACAGCGTGATGAAAAGAAGGACATTCTGTGGATCGCAGAGCACAACTTAATGAAGCTTGTTAGCACATACCACAGACATAAAGACAATGGTAGGCTGAGAGAACAAACTATTAACTATAAAACTTAACTAAAAGCTCTCAAAAAAGCAAAATGTTAAACACTGAATGCAATTAAACATATACATGGATGAAGTGTTCACAATTAGATAAATATGCTTTTAGAAAATAGACTGGGTGAATTTCCTTTTCATGTCAACTTTTCATACCAGCCTGTTAATTGTTGTTAAAAAAAATAATGTACATTGTCTTATACTGTATAAACCATGTAAAAATGTACAGTGCAGAATAAAAGTTTGGAAATGCCCAAGGCAAAGTAGGGTTTTTGACAAAATTCTTAACATTTTGTAATAACTTTGTATTTGTAAGGAACACCACAAACTCCATCCATCCATTCTCCAAACTGTGTGTCCTATGTAGGGTCACTGGGAAGTTGTGTACTAACCTTAATTGGCAATCAATCTGTAAATCAATAAAGGTGCGCTGAATCTTCCAAAAAAATAAACCTTTTAATCACCACATTTAATTAAAAAATCAGGCATCACAACAGCCATATGGCCATGTCTAGCAGTACTTTTATTACTTAATAAAAAAATAAAATGATTAATGCTATAGCCTTCAATGATAATTGTAATAACTTAATGATACATTTCAGCTAATAAATCCTAATAATTTCTTCTGACCTTTGACTAATACTCAGCTTTGAAACATACAGTATTTGGAAACTTTAGGAATCCACAGTAGAGTGAGATTTTGAGTTTGAAGAGAGTTTAAAGAAAGTCTCACTTTAAAGGAATAATCTCCGGTATCCAGCCGGTGAGACAATGGATGACTGTAAACTCTCCAAACTCTCTCCCGGAGCCTGAGACTGGAATACTGGAGAGAGAACACCATAACATCAGTCACACATCCAACAGGTTACTCGTTTGCTGGACACCCATTACAATACATACAAATAAGTGTGGGTACATCCTAAAATACTAGCAATTGTTCTACGCTCAGTAAGGGCTGCATGAATATGCACACTCATTGCTCTGTGCATGTCTATGTGTGTGTGTGTGTGTGTGTGTGTGTGTGACCTCTTGCTCTCTTTCTCTGAAGAAACCAGATGGCTGATGCTCTAATTGTGCCTCATGGGATGCTGTATTCAACCAGTCCGGCAGCTATTAATTAACTGCACGATTTCACTGTTCATCTTCACGCAAAGAACCATTCCATCATTAGCACTGCCACACAAGAGGACAAGCACACTTTAAAAAGAATGTACTGTGGCTTCAGGTGAGTGACGACTGTGATCGCTTCTGCACCAAACCTTGGCAGTAAATAATTTTACAGCATGTATATGTGTGTTAATTGGGAAAAAGCCCCCTGGAAGGACATCATTGTGCTTTTTGTTTCCTGTTCATATTATTTAGAACCATAAATGATTAAGTGGCTCAGAGATTCTCATTTCCTAAACTAGATTAAACATTTAAATCATGAAAAAATCTGTTCTTCTATGGAGCACAAAACAGATATTCTGAATAATGTACTTGCTCCTTTGCATGCAATTACAATGCATGGAGACGGCTGTTTCAAAAAGGACGCTAAAGTATAACTAAAATATAATTAAAGTGGTCTCTATATTCCAAGCTTTGTGTGACATTCAGACTGAAACTTAAGTCGTTACTCAATAATAAACATCCACTTCAGTGAGCTAACCATTACATCTGAATCACTGAGTCAAGTGAGCTAAAACTGAGAACCTGGTCAGTCAGATTCATGAAAGAATCATCCAGGCTGGTTTTGTGAACTAGATCAACTAATTCATTGAAAAAATTAGATTAAAAGACATTTCAAACACTTAATTGTTTGGATTATTTTCAAAGACTCACTCAGTGCTGGCCACCTTCAGTATGCCTTTAGCCAAGAGCATAGGCCAAATCTCTGATTGGTTCGTAGTAGCAGGAAGCAAAAGGTTATCATCCTTGTCAAATGGTAGCATGTCATCAACAGTAATCTTCCTCCAACTTCCCTAAGAAAGCAGAAGACAGTTCTTGTAAAAAAAGTACATTATTAATGAAACAGCACTCTAAAATATCAAGGTAAAAAACAGGATTGAATACCATTTTTGTGTACTGCAAAAAAAATCTTCATATAATGGATACACATTCCATCTGGACAGGCCATTAATAGCATGATTTATGGGACTCAACATTTATTAAATAACATTAATTCACTCATGGATGTGCTGTGATATATACCGCAGTAATATAAAATTCAGTTTTTAATGATCTGCTCACCATCAATCTCATCTCAACAAAACCAAAGGTGTATTCAATCAGTAGTCAGATAAGCCATGGTTGATTAGTGCATATTTTGTACACAGTAAAATGAGCAGCGTAAAATACAGTGCTAAACATCATTAACTCAAATGGAGTTTTATTAAAGAGAGTGAACTTAGAAGATAAGCCAGCAACAAAAGAACTATTGCCCAGCACATAGGCCTTATCTAAAATGCTTTTGTGCCTGAGAGAGTGTTTAATATCACCTGTCAAACAAATCACTGTTACCTGCGTGTAGATCACTGTTTGCTCATTTAGGACTAGGAGCTGTTAAGGTAAATAATTGTTTCTCAGTTTCTTGTGCCCAGAGGATAGAGCAATCTGATAGTCACAGTTCTACCGACTCTCTTGGCTCCCTGATAAGCGTTGTGTTCTCACTTAATCACCACCTAAAGGACACAGTGTCCTTCCAGCAGGAAAAGATGGACATATGCTACAATAGGTGTTGAGTGGCCTGTGTACATTTGTTGTGTACATTTTTACACTATAGCCAATCCCAATAATTCTGGGCATATTTGCCAATTTCGTGAATCACCAACCGGAACCTCTTGTTCATTAAATATTCTTTTGTGTTCAACAGATGAAAAAAAAGATGGTTTTAAAAATAACATGAGGGTGAGTTTTTTTATGACTGAAATGTCAATTTTTGCTGAACTATTCCTTTAGTTATTCCAGGTTCCAGGTTATTTTCCACTGAAGACCATTACTTTGAGTTTTCATTGATTTTTTTTACAAAACTCTTCTAGTTATTTAAAACAAAGGGGCACAAAGCTGACAGAAATTAGATTTCAATAAAAATATTCAACATTACTAAAAAAAAACAATTTCACTGCTAGCTTTTAGTAATTGTTTTTATGTTAAATTGATTGTATTATTCCTCATTTGTAATTCACGTTGGATAAAAGCATCTGGTAAAAACAAATAAAATGTTGCACTTATGAATGTTGAATAATGGATCATCTGACATAACATAGTGACATACTGATTAGACCACTGTGTGTGTGCATGTAAATTTAGCTACTTCAGTGTTACACAATACAAGTATTAGGTTTTCGATACACAACCTGAACTTACCATCCAGTAGAGTTTAATGACATACTTCCCATAGGTATTATAGAGGGGCATGTGATCTTTCACTGCTTTACACAGGGAGTAAATGTGTTCCCAGGGTTTCCAAAGGTTGGGAACTATTTCTGTGGAGATGGTCTTCTCCTCTCCTGTGTTACAGACTTTCCACAGAATGTAGAGCTCACTAATGACCCATCGCATAAGCTGTGAAACCGCCATGCAGGACGAAGAGTGACAGTGTAGGTTAATTCCAACTAAACTAATTATTCTTAGTTCCAATCAGTAACGCAGGCCATTCGAAATTATTTACTGACTCACCTCACTTGAGAGTAAATGCTCATTTGCTGAGGTAAGGTCGAAGGCAGCTTCATTTTCCACAACAACAGGAGTCTGATTGAAAGGATGAGATACATATTATGTCAGTAATTCCAGTTACTAAAGATCTAACTGATGAGTTTTAGCTTTCTAGCTTCAGCTCAATTAGAACAAACTCAAAGTCTGTATTTTTATTAAGAAATTAACAATTTTATTCAGCAGTGATGCATTGTATTACTTTTGAGCTTTCTAGTCATCAAAGAATCCTGGGGAAAAAAGTATAATGTTTTAGACAAAAATATTAAGCAGCACGACTGTTTTCAACATTCATAACAAGAAGACATTTTTTAATGAGCATTTCAGAATAAATTCTGAAGGATCATGTAACACAGAGGACTGTAGTAATGGTTGCTGGAAATTCAGCTTTGTTATTACAAGAATCAATTTCATTTTAAGATATAATAAAATAGGAAGCAGTTCCTATAATACTGTTTGACAATTTTTATGTTTTTACTGTAGTTTTGATCAAATAAATGCAGCTGAGCATAAGAGACTTATTTCAAAAACACTAACCAACCCCAAATTATGAAAGTTATTATTGATTATTGAATGTGATTATAGTTGTGCACACTAGTGTATTAGATATTACAATTTATGTGCACAAAGAAATGAAAAATATATCTCACATTTTCCAATGTTTTTTTCCCCACTACTATCACAGCTCATATTGACCCTCTGAGGGACATGAATCCATGAATATTTGATGATCTTCAGTTAATGGACTTTTAATCAAATGTAAATTGAAGGCTCTTAGTATCACTCACATACTTGGAGAGAAGAATCACAGTTATCATCTTTTTATCCCAACTGTTGCCATGGAAATGACAACAGAGCTGACCTTCATTCGTTCTGTCAATTAAACATCTTAAATACAGCTAGTCAGATGGCAGAAATAATTGGTTTCAGACCTCTAGTGCCTAGCCTTAATTGCCTTGTGATTTTGCTGCTTTTTGTGACTATTTAGCATCCCATGACTTGCCTAGACTCATCAAAATGGAGGAATAATTGTGAAATGTTGTGCTGGGCAGTTATGAGGTAATTTAATCACAACCTGAACTCTTATGAAAGCGGCATATACAGATTTAATCAATTAGGCTCAGCACAGAGGCTAAGATTGGATTTTCCCAAAAAAACATGCAACTAAAGAACAGGACCCACACAAAATAGACAAGTATGCTTTGCATGCGTGTTGGTTGTTCATGTCAGGACTGGATTAGTTTAGTGTCATGTCATTATACATCAGATCGAACAGAACTAAATTTCTGTCATGACAACTCTCGGAGGGATTGGCATGGTAATGTGCATGACAATCCATCTTTTTATCCCAACTGTTGCCATGGAAATGACAACAGAGCTGACCTTCATTCGTTCTGTCAATTAAACATCTTAAATACAGCTAGTCAGATGGCAGAAATAATTGGTTTCAGACCTCTAGTGCCTAGCCTTAATTGCCTTGTGATTTTGCTTCTTTTTGTGACTATTTAGCATCCCATGACTTGCCTAGACTCATCAAAATGGAGGAATAATTGTGAAATGTTGTGCTGGGCAGTTATGAGGTAATTGAATCACAACCTGAACTCTTATGAAAGCGGCATATACAGATTTAATCAATTAGGCTCAGCACAGAGGCTAAGATTGGATTTTCCCAAAAAAACATGCAACTAAAGAACAGGACCCACACAAAATAGACAAGTATGCTTTGCATGCGTGTTGGTTGTTCATGTCAGGACTGGATTAGTTTAGTGTCATGTCATTATACATCAGATCGAACAGAACTAAATTTCTGTCATGACAACTCTCGGAGGGATTGGCATGGTAATGTGCATGACAATGTTAATGTATTTAGTCGTGGCGGAATAGATCTGCTACACTGCTGCTGCTACTGCGGCAGATCAAGTACCGAGACTTGCTAATGCCAATACATCCACAACGTGCTGCTGTGAGCATGTAAGAAATATTGCTGCTGCAATTATAACATACATGAAATAACCCCCATATAGCGTACATGAATCACCTCGTAGCAGATCTATACAGGTGGAGCTGGGGAAGGTGGAGGGTTTCTGAAGCAAGCTGCAACTGCTACTGCAAGCACTAATCATATATTTGAATGTTGAGCAGCGAGCTCATTGGCTACCAATACAGGAGAGAACCAATCAGCTGTGCCATGTGATAATGTCATTAGGTCAGATTGAGTTTCATGCCAGAGCTCTGTATTTATAAGTACACTTGACAAATGTTGCAAACTCTGTTCAACTTTACCTACTCAGGTTAATTCAGTTTCTTCAAGTTTGTTTATTGGACCTGCCAGAGATGTGAAAGCTACTAATATGGCTGATAAACCCTTACCTTATTAAGTATGTACTCTGAAGGACGTTTCCAAGTGTGTACTCTCAAGGAGGCAGGAAGTTCAACCTTCCCTTCTGAATCATCAAAGAGCTGTTGGCAATGTTGTTACAAAAAATGCTCAATATGGTTTTAGATTCACATTCAAAGGAAAACAAATACAAAACAGAATAAAAGCTATTAAAAATTATGATCAAATTACAAAGTGCATGGTGCCAAACACTCTTAACTCATCAATTGAAATGCGACAGTACATCTCTCAAGCTAAGCAGTTTGCTGAAACAGATTTCTGCTCTCACCAATCCTGACATAGCTCTGTAAAGCTTTTATAAAGGAAAGGCATTGAATATTAAATCACATCTGACTCATCAATTCTCACCTTGCTATCCTTAGAGGCTTTAGTTGCATCCCATTTCTCAGCATTGACCTCAGTGTCGCTCCACTCCGGCCAGAGAGAGATGAGAATTTTCTTTGGCTCTTCAGGACTTTCTGATGCACTGATCACTGAGGATGCTCTAGAGATTTAAAGGGGTCCTATTATGCTCTTTTACAAAGTCTTGATTTTGTTTTGGGGGTGTACTAGAACAGGCTCTCATACTAGGTTGTTCAAAAAACACATTATTTTTCACATATTTTACATTATTACAACACCTCTCTCCCCAGTCTGGCATGAACGGCTCAAATAGTTCCTGTATCAAATGAAGGCCCACCTTCCGAAATACGAAATGTGCTGTGATTGGTTAGCTGGGCCAGTGTGTGTTGTGATTGGTTAGCTGGGCCAGTGTGTGCTGCACCTGGTATTTTTTATGCTCAAACAGCAACATTACAGAGTTGAAAAAGTGAAAAAGCATAATAGCACCCCTTTAATGTAATCTATTTAAAAAGATGACTATTTAATATAATAATTTCATTTGAATTTGCATGCTTTGTGATGGGTCTTTTCAATTGTTATTTTCAATCTAAACTGCATATTACTATCAATCTCTCCCTCTACCTACAGTACTATATATTAAGGTTTAAAACTTTATTTTCCTTTGCACACATTATTCCAAACACTGTTTTTCTTCTTCTTCTTCTTCTTCAGGGAACAAAATTCTAGCTAAACTGAATGCTAAGTTAACTTATTACAACAGGACTGAAGCAGAAATGTGTAAACTGTGTGTATTAACCTACTGCAAAGAAAACGTGATTCTATGTTATTAATGTTAGAAAAGTAGGCATGTTGTTGTTGTTGTTGTTGTTAATGCAAAATACACAAAAATACACAATTTCGTGTTAGGCACTCATAAAAGTTGTCAGGAAAATGTGCTACATTAACTTGCCAGAAACAAATGTTGCATATTGTCAAATTCAAAACTACATGTAACGACCGCCCCCCAATATTTTACTAAAAACATAAACAACTTCTGTAAGCTAAGGACAAACACAATACAGTAAAGATATAGGGTGGAATAAATGTTTTATAAATTATATTATCTGTGACTTATCAATATTATTGAAATATTTCGAGGGCATAAACATAGCGAGGTTGTGTTAATAAATCTTCAGTCAAATCTTACTCTTTTTTGGGAGAGTGTCCAGGCGAAGAAGCGACGAGACTGGAGGAGGACGTCTTTTTCTTGGGTGTCTTCGACATTGCAAGTGTTCGTAGGCCTTATTTCTAATCTAAGAGTTCGTAGTTTGAAGCAACACTTGGCTGATTAAAGCAAGAAAGATAATGATGAACAGGAAGCGATGCCCAGGGTGAGACTCAGGCAGTAGGGAAAGTTTGCCATGTTGCTAGGCGACAGGATCACTTGGGATTGCCGACAGCACGAGCTCAGGGCTTTATTACCACCTCGCGCCAATGAACTCCTCCTGACCTCCTCAAACAAACCCTTGAGTCTATCCACTGTCGTTAAGCGATAGGAAGAAAGACTCGTCCCTTTTCTCTCCTCTCGAATAGTTCATTTCAAAGAATCGATTCTTTCTTTTTTTTTTAGGATCTTTAGGTTTTTCTTTTTTTTATTGCATATGAACATATATAACAACAAAAGAAGTACAACGTTGCATATAAATGCCATCAGTACACAAGATTACAAGTCAAATAAAAATTAGCCAGAGGAATAAACAAAACATAAACAAACAAACAAACAAAGACAAATAATGAAGACGGTACAGTTTACGTGTCTATTTCAAATTTGCATATAATAGTAGAAGTCCTGAGAGCTTTTTTTGTTTGTTTGTTTTACATTTATATACCATATTGCAGTATTGTTTAAATTCGTTGATAAAATGAAACAAATGTGTCTTACCACCCGACCATTTCATTTTGTGTAGGCCTATATGAAACTTCCCCATTACAACCAGTAATTGAATAATATACGCTTTATTCTTCAAAGAACCGATTCCAAAACCTGAATCTTTTTTTTTTTTTTAAACCTGAATTAGTTTACATTTTACGTCAACAAGTAATTACGTCATCACGCGATACCGTACGTCGCATCATATTTATTTATTTATTTTTATTTTTCTCTTTTAAAAAGTCTCAATTCAGTTTTTTCTATTAAAATAAAATAAATATTAATTTAATTGTAGTTAGTAAAGTAATCCGTTACATTACACATTTTAGGTAATATAATCAGACTGCTTTTAGATTACTTTTAGATTACTTATGAGCTATCTCGTTTATCGCATTTTTTAAAATAGGATAATCTTGTACTATATTGATATAAAAATACGAAGATTAAGAAAATATATTCCATTCATTATTCCATTCCAGGTTTCCCAAATTGGGGTTTGTGAAGGAACTGTATGGGGTTTATGAGTTTAATGAAAAGCTAATAATTGATTAAATCATAAAAATTTTAAATTTAAATAAGTCATTATAAAATAAATAAAAATAAAAAACTTAGTAAAAAAAAATTAAATATTTTATGTTTACCCGAATGTCATGTGACCATAACTAACTAACGTCAGAGAACATGAACATGCAAATGTGATACTTAATAAAATATTTATTTTAAAATCTCAGGGGTCCTTCAAGTAAATATATGAAGTGAAAGAGGATCAGATGAGAATTTTTTTTTTGTAAATTTGTGCATTTTAATGTGTTTGAAAGACAAAAGCCTTCTAAAGACATATAAATACATGGTTAAATAACCTACAGAGTGATCATTCAAATAAAAATGAATGGTAACACTTTATTTTGATGGTCCCTTTCGAACATTCTGTCTACAATAAGTAACTTTGCACCTACATGTCAACAAACTCTCATTAGAGTATTAGTAGACTGTCTGATTAATATCTGCTAACTCTTTATTGAGATGGCATCCCAAGACATTCTACTGACTAGAAGTAACTTTGCAAGTACATGTCAACTTATTCTAACCCTAACCCTACTCATGCTCAACTAACACTCTAATGAGAGTAAGTAGATATAGGTGCAACCTTACTATAATCAACAGAATGTGTTAAAGGGACCACCAAAATAAAGTGAAACCAAATTAATGTGTTCATCAGTAGTTGATGCAATATTGAAACACTTCTTAAACCTGAAAAAAAAAAAATTATAAATCAAATGGTCATTTAAAGGGGTCCTATTATGCTTTTTCACTTTTTACATTTTAGTCAGTGTGTAGTGTGCATGTTTGGGCATTAAAAAGGTCTAGAAAGTTACAAATCTCAAAGTCCACTCCAAAGGGAGATATTTCTTCTTCTTTTTTTAAATCCCTTTTCAAAAACTACAACGAACAGCTCGTTTGGACTACAGCGTTGGTTTCCGAGCTTTGTGATATCACAAAGCGGCTCATTAGAATATCATTACAAATAATTCCCGCCTACAGAAATTCGAATGGTTGGGGGGTGGGGAGGGCGAGGTCGTGGTTAGAACGCTTACTTGAGTAACTGCATGAGACGAGATGACGAAGAAGAAGTGCTGCTGCAGAGTTAGTGCATCAGAGAAAACCAAAAAGAAGAGCTGCTGTGCTGTAGCTTCAAAATTTCGGCACGTCTAGAACGTTATCATGTAATCCATAAAAAAGTAACTGTAGTCTGATTACACATATTTTAAAATCGAATTACAAGTACTTCATTTTTGGAATCTGATTACTTAATCCAGATTACATGTAATCATTTACTACCCAGCTCTGCACATATTCAACACGATGACTAAATGAACCCATTCTCCAATACACATTAGTCTATCAACCACCGCATACATGTATGGCATGATTACTGCTTGTACAATTTTTCTGAAATCGATGGCATTCTAACACATCTACAGCACCTGCTAGGAGAAAGGTATATTAATAATGTAAATTATGTGAAAAATAATTTGTTTTTCGAACCCCCAAGCATGAGAGCATGTTCTAGTACACCCCCAAAACAAAATCAAGACTTTGTAAAAGAGCATAATAGGACCCCTTTAAATTACATTGAATAATTTATTGCTATTGTGTAAATAATATGTTATCATGTAATCCATAAAAAAGTAACTGTAGTCTGATTACACATTTTAAAATCGAATTACAAGTACTTCATTTTTGGAATCTGATTACTTAATCCAGATTACATGTAATCATTTACTACCCTGCACATATTCAACACGATGACTAAATGAACCCATTCTCCAATACACATTAGTCTATCAACCACCGCATACATGTATGGCATGATTACTGCTTGTACAATTTTTCTGAAATCGATGGCATTCTAACACATCTACAGCACCTGCTAGTGTATTAAAGCATAGTTGATTCTGTCCCCTTTTCCCATTATACACAGCTCATCCTCCCTCATGAGATGACCTACGGCAATGTTTCACCTGCACTGAATCCAGGATTTTAATAGCATTCTGAATTCTCATACAGCTTTGAAAGACAACCAATAAATACTGCCACATTTCATATTATCATAATTATATTATAATGAAGCTTTTGTAAGAATTTCAAATTTTACAGCACATCCTCTCACATGTTCATTGAGATCACACATAAGAAGACTATAAACCGTTTTAAAAGTTTTATTCTGTCATTGTTACTTCAACAAACAATTGTTTGCAAACTTTACAAACTTGTTCCAGCATATTAAAATTTATATTTGCCTTCAGGTAATTCTAAAATAAAGCCATGGACAGAGCAAATGCTCAGATCCCTCATTGAGTACCAATTAAAAAACAATTAATAAACATTTTAACATTAACATGTACAAGCCCGAGGAAAACCAACACGATCTTACTCTCTGAACCACAAATATACATGCTTAGGCCCATGATTCTTACAGATCTCCCATTAGAGGACAATTCATTTTCTTTTTATTTATTTTTTCATGATCAAATTATTTTGTGGTAAGAGCTTCAAGAGTGATGGTTGGATCGTCACAGACACAGACTAAATGCCCTGGGAATATGTACTATTTTGCCATAAAGTGACATATTGAGAACTTTTCCTGCTAAAATTTAGGGTGGCGATTCCCAGCAGCAGATGCAAATAGTCCAGAATTTTTTTTTTTAATTCACCCACATTCGTTTGATTTAATTTCGGCTAATATCTTTTACTGGTATTTGCCTGGTCCTATGACACCCATTTAGTTTCATTCGTTTTAAGCAATATTACAACAAGCACACACTGAAGTAACTTGCTTGACGCTATTAAAAGGACAAACGTGGCGCAGAACAAGAGTGAGAGAGAAAAAACTGGTCATTAAAAGCATCAGAAAGATGTTTTCATCTGATCATCTGTCCTTTGGCAGTGATGTCTTCTCCCCTTTTAGAGCACAAACTGTTGACCCCTGGTTATGCTGTGATCCGTGGCAGGGGTTTGGGATGAGGTGGGATTGGGGAATTTGTTGAGCTTGGTCCCTGGCCTCCTTTCCACGTCAGATGATGGGACACACAAGAGCATCCACACTAGCAACAACCTGACTTGCTCTCAGCAGGCACTGTTTGTTGGTCCAGTTTAATCTTGTCACCATTGTTTTCTTCATATGGAAGACCTTTATCGTTGAGAAGGATGTTCTCCACCAGGAACCGGGCAGCCTCATCAACGTTGATGTTCTCCTGCAGTGAACAGAGTCAAATGTTAAAGGGATAATTCACCCGAAAATCATTCCTCATGTTGTTCCAAACCTGTATGAGTTTCTTTCTTCTCCATAAGATAAAAGAAGACATTTTGTTGTTTCTTGAACTGTTTTTGAACATACAATGAAAGACAGTTGGGCCCAAATATCAATGGATCTCGGTGTGATTTTCATTGTATTGACATAAAACATGGAGACATTCATCAAAATATCTTTCTTTGTGTTCTGCAGAAGAAAAAGTCATACAGGTTTGGAACCTTTCCAGAATATTGAGATCATTTACAAAGCGGTCAATAGACCTAACTTGTTAAGCTAAACTGAGTGCTTAGTGAAGCTTTGAGAGGTACTTCAGCATGAAGCTGGATTGATGGCATCCGCCTACACGACGTCTCTCTTCTCATCGCTCTTTCGAGACAATTCACTGTCTTTCCATTTACATCCCTCTATCCCTCTGCAGTCTGTGGCTTCAAAGCAATAAAGTGCGAATGAGACAGATTTGAGGAAAAGGGCAGAAAACAGAAAGGTTAAACAAAAGCCAACCATTCATATTTGTCATTCACCTAGAGTACTGAACACAATAAAGGTGGCACGGCCATGCTGAGTTACAATGACCGTTTCTATTAGACAACTGATGTCCAGCAGTGGGCAAGAAAAACAAGATCATCAATAATGCTAATACATGGCCTACGGAACACTATTTGCTTGCAGTGAGCAGTGTCAATAACTTGGGTTTTCAAGCTGGTTAAGAACATCATGAGACTGTTTGAGACATGACTTTCAGAAAGTGTTCTGTGCTCTTGCTTGTTTTAAAGGGCAATGAACTGAAGTTGTGACATCTTTTGGTAGAAACGATGGTTGAAATGATTGCCATTTTGAAATCTGCATGGGCCATTGAAAAGCTTGATTGAACTTAAAGACTTGCTATGAAATTATAATGATAATCAATTAAAACTAAAGAGCTCACAGAAGCCCTGTAGCCTACCGGTCTGCCCACACATTTCATAGTAAGTATTTTGCCCAATTATCCAGAAAAAAATGTCTAAACATTTTTTAAAAAGACCCATTTTCTCAAGAATCAAAAATGTGTAGACCAGGGGTGCCCAACCCTGCTCCTGGCGATCGACTGTCCTGCAAAATTCAGCTCCAACCCTAACCAAACACACCTGAAGCAACTAATTAGGGTATTCAGGATCACTTAAAAATTAAAGGCAGGTGTCTTTGATTAGAGTTGGAGGTAAACTTTGCTGGACAGTGGATCGCCAGGAGCAGGGTTGGGCACCCCTGGTGTAGACTCTTTTTATTCAAGGAATATAACTTGAATCAAGTTTTTAGTTTTCTTGCTCAATTTGTGTGTTTTTTATTATTTTAAGCATTACATGAACACAATTTTCATGAGATTAATGCTTAAACAATTTTGTTCCCAAAATAAATTTATTTAAAACATTATAAACACCTCTACTGCCATTTCTGATGAATACATTGCATCCTTGCTGAATTGAAATATTAATTTATTTTAAATAAAAATGACCCCAATGACTCTACTTTCAATTTAAATGACTCCACAGTTTTGAATTGTAATACAATAAAAATAACTCCTTTTAATAAAAAATTAATTAAAATGAATAAAAATAATATGTTTTGCAATGCACTCAGTCAATCTATAAACATAGCTGTATCAATAAAATTTAATATTCGAGTTTTAGCCAATGTATTACTAAACATTGTGCTACTAGTTCTACATTTTAAATCAGTGGGCAAAGTTTCAACAATTCAAGCTGAGATGAAAAATTTCTCCCTCAAAAATCCCATACATCCCGCTGCTTCACGTGATAAGTTACACATTGCGCATTTGACATACGTCTGGTGATTCAGGCAGGAGGAGTGGCTAATGTTCTTAAGACTGCCGCAGTGGTGCCGTTTTGGCCTTAATACCATGGAGAATGTCAGCCATTTTAAATACTTGATCTAATATGGCAGCTTTCATGGTCGTCTGAGCTTATTAGAGAGGAAAGGTGTAGTAAGAAGCTTCTATTCTTAGCAAAAATGTCTCGTGACAAGTTCTCCTTCAGTTTGACCAAGCACAAACAAACATTTAAGTGGCAAAGTGAACACAGAATGAGCTTATATTACCTTAGCTGATGTTTCAAACCAACCCAAAAACCCAGCCTCCTTGCAGAAGTTGTCCATAAGTGAGGAATTGTTGGATCCATCTTTCTTCTGGTCACATTTATTAGCGAGAAGGACACAAGGGATGGGATTGCCATTGGCCAGTTTCACCTTGCTGTCCAAATCGTGCTTCCATTTTGAAACAGCCTCGAACGTAGAGCCTCGAGTAATGTCGAAAACAACAAACGCACCCACTGCCTCCTTATAGTAAACTCTGGTCATGTTCCCAAACCGCTCTTGACCTAAACATGAGACAAACATATAATACAAGCACAATTATTATGAGTGATAGAGAGGTCAACAAAATATGTAACAAACCTTTCACTTGAATTTATTTTAATTCAACCAGTTGGAATTCCTAACATGTTTTCCATACAGTTTTATAATGGGAGTTAATGAGAGCATGTGGTTGCTATAATTAAAGCAGGTTTATGTTAATCACTGCAATACTGTGCTCTCGTGTTTCAGCCCACAGAACACAAAGACTGACTGATTCTGGTCTCAATCAGTCTGAGATGTGCTGCTCGTTCTCATAGTTCATCTTGCCTGGGGAGGGATAAAGCCCAGCACAGCGCAAAATCTTTGAAAGCTAGATGGACAGAAAAAAGGAGGAGTGGAGCGAAAGATGCACCCAGCGGTAGTTGCTAATAACACATCAAAGAACTGACTCAGTGCACACACCCCTCTCATATCCCTCTCACCTAAATTCACCACAGTCGCTTATGTCATTACATTTACTACCTTGATGTGTAAAAATCAGGAGAATACACCAAGCTTTTATATTCAAGTATACATTTTTTTAATGTACAAAACAGCACGTTGTGGAAAGCGGTTAAGCGGTTAAGAAATAGCTTTTGAACCTGCCATTTATTCTGACTAGCTTAAAAGGAAAAAACTGAGCTTGACCTCCTTTTTGATACAACACAGCAAGGCATTAAAACTAAGAGATGGTGAAGAGAACAGAAAAATGTAAGAGAACAAGAACAAGACAAGACAAGAAGAGGGAGACCAGCAACAGACAATTAGAGAAGGAGAAAATGATAGCAAGAGACAGTGAACTTGCTTCACTAGAGACCAAAACCGTTCTCATATTGAACCAAAGAGACAAGCTAGGCCTGTCGCGATTATTTGAACTAATCACAATCATTTGCGATTACTGTGATTGTTACATACTTTAAATTCCAGTCACATATGACATCCAACATAAGGGAATTGTAAAGGGATAGTTATATATATAGGGTATATTTTTAGCGGTATGCTAAGCTAAATGCTATCTTTCAAAAGTGAGTTGTGAACATCTAGCATCATGTAACCTAGACCCCTCAGAATCAGATCCATGGCTTGTGGCAGTGTGCTGTTTCCCACAGGAACGAAAAGACTTCAGAGCAGTTTCATGAGTCTACAACACTCTACCCTGTTGGAAAAAAAACAGCATATGCTGGTTAGGTATGTTTTGACGCTGGGATGCTAGTTTAAGCTGGTCCTTTGCTGGTTTATGCTGGTCCTTTGCTGGTTTATGCTGGTCATTTGCTGGTCATTTGCTGGTCATTTGCTGGTTTAAGCTGGTCCTTTGCTGGTTTAAGCTGGTCCTTTGCTGGTTTAAGCTGGTCCTTTGCTGGTTTAAGCTGGTCCTTTGCTGGTTTATGCTGGTCCTTTGCTGGTTTATGCTGGTCCTTTGCCAGCACATGACCAGTATAAACCAGCAAAGGACCAGCATAGACCAGCATCCCAGTGTCAAAACATACCTTACCAGCATATGCTGGTTCTTAGTGTTTATGCAGCAGTTAAGCCAGAGCCCAAACCACTCTCTCAGATCAGAGTTCAGACAGAGGAAGACAGTGATCACGGGCCTGTCTGTAATGCCTGACACTGCTTTGTTCTTCACTCTCTCACCCTTTCTTCGGAGAGTGAGAGAAGCTGGGAAAGTGCAGCGAGGCAATACGTGTGTGTTTGTGATAAGAGAGAGATAGAAGATTCACATCTTTCGCTTCTGTGCCAGGAAGGCTGAAGGATATTGACATTTCTCGGTGTACAAACAGCACCAAGTTTGTAAAATTCATTTAATCAGTATTGTGGAAGCTACTTTAAATTTCTATCTACTCTTGAGTGGAAATATTCAGCATATTCAAGCAATATGATGCAAAGGAGAATGCTGTTTTTCCAAACATCATGGCTGGTCATCACAGCCTGTTATGATTATATTAGCAACCAACAGTATGAGTAAGTGTGTTAGGAACTAATCAATAAAAAAGCAAGAAGTTAATATTGAGTAAAACATCATGGCTGGTCATCACAGCCTGTTATGATTATATTAGCAACCAACAGTATGAGTAAGTGTGCTAGGAACTAATCAATAAAAAGTTAATATTGAGTAACTTATTTTCTAAACACAATATTTCCAGTGGCACTGGCTTTATTAATACAATATATCAGTTCAATGAGAAATCATATGTGGAACAGAAATTCAATCAGTCATAGACAACTGACATCTCTAGGAAACGGCTTGCAATGAACTAGGTTACAGTTAAATTTTTCAGAGTAAAAACATGCTATATCATAAAATATATTCATTAAAGTAACTATATAATTGCATTTTTTTCATTTTTAATAGTTTTTCAATTAATGTATAGGATAAAAAGAGTGTCATGTCATCGACCCACATGCTGTAACTTTCAAACTATTACAGTAATGTGACCAGCAGCATTTTTTCTTATTTTAAAGTACCCTGTTGTCTAATTTCTTAGTTAAATGTCACAACAAATCTGTATACTTCTAAATTATTTTCTAAACACAATATTTCCAGCTGCTGTTTATTTTTGCTCGACCAGCGAAAACTGAAAGTTGAGTGAATGATGCAATGGCTCGCTTATTATGGCAGTCACTGAAGTAATTAATTAATGAATAAGTGTAGTTGAATGAATGACTCATTTATAAAGACAATCACTTGTTGTCACCTACTGGCATAACAATGTAACTTACAGATCGAATCTGAACAATTCATACCCCATTGCACAAACTGACAGCCTATTGTTTTATCTATTATAATTACTTCTAATAAGCTTTAATTTAAGAGAAAAATACATTTAAAAAAAGACAGAATGCAGCTGTGCATACATTTATTGTTATTTATTGCAGTAAATGTACTTTACTGCATCCTAACCAAAATCAGTGCTTTACTGTCAATTGTGCATTTTTAATAGGCAAAATAAGCAATATTAATATAGTTAACGGCATCATATTCAGTAATATCTGCTGTTATAGATTTGTGGTATTTAGTTATTTAAAGGTCCCAATAAGCCCTCAAGACATTCACAGAGGAACGTGTGGGCCACATGAACTGGATTTTTACAAGGCCAAATTTTTGTCCCGGTCCAACCCTGCTCTCTACCGCTGCGTTCAATACAGTAGGTTTATAGCGTGTAGAGTAGACCTTTAGATGTCTATATTAGGTTTCCAGTGATCAGCATTGAAACATGGAGCACATTTCACCCCCCAACGGTCTCAGCTCCATTATCTTCGTTCGTTCAGCTACGCACTTCACACGCCAAAAGCTCCTTAGGTCTCTCTGCAGCTAATTGCTCTTGATTGCTGGTCTAAATTTAGACCATTTAACCTCAGGTGAACACACGGGAGGGCTGACACACAAGTAGACAGAACCTAATTCTTGGCTCCCGGTCCATTTTGGGCACACAGCCCAAAAAATCATTTTTTAAAAACTCGCACTGACGAATTAAAGATACTGAATACCCAGAGACCAGCCACATACGAACTCGTGAACGCATCTGGTGTAATTTTTCAGAGTAAAAACATGCTATATCATAAAATATATTCATTAAAGTAACTATATAATTGCATTTTTTTCATTTTTAATACTTTTTCAATTAATGTATAGGATAAAAAGAGTGTCATGTCATTGACCCACATGCTGTAACTTTCAAACTATTACAGTAATGTGACCAGCAGCATTTTTTCTTATTTTAAAGTACCCTGTTGTCTAATTTCTTAGTTAAATGTCACAACAAATCTGTATACTTCTAAATATGACTGCTAATGTGAATTATGGTGATCCTGAAAAGAAGATCACTTAAAAGCTTGAGACAGTGAGAGAAAAGAGAGGATGGTGGCGTAGGGAGACAGGGATACTCGCTGTCCATAGCCATGGCAACCTGAAGTTTCTCTTGCATGGCCTTTATCAAGATAACAATCTTGTGGGTGTGTTGCCATGGCAACAATCCAAGCCAGATGAGCCAGCTGCATATTTTTTTGGTTTTTCGTGGAACATCAACACACTTCAGACGCTTTGGGCCGCTGTTACATCCCTAACCAACAGTACAGCTAATGACCAGAGACAGAGGCTTCACGGCACTGGGGCAAAGGCTATCTGCAATCAACACCCCCAAAGACAACCCAATACTGACAGAGAACACTGTAACTGTAGTTTAGAAAAGTTTTTTTACAACAAAAAACTAAATTATAATATATACGTTCGTTCAGCTACGCACTTCACACGCCAAAAGCTCCTTAGGTCTCTCTGCAGCTAATTGCTCTTGATTGCTGGTCTAAATTTAGACCATTTAACCTCAGGTGAACACACGGGAGGGCTGACACACAAGTAGACAGAACCTAATTCTTGGCTCCCGGTCCATTTTGGGCACACAGCCCAAAAAATCATTTTTTAAAAACTCGCACTGACGAATTAAAGATACTGAATACCCAGAGACCAGCCACATACGAACTCGTGAACGCATCTGGTGCGCTAGGCCAGCTGTCACACAGCAAGAAATCTCAGAAATGCTTTTAGTTCCTAGAAACAGCATGTGAAGGGCCAGAATTGTACCCTTGATCAATACTTTATGCCACAATATGCTGTGCATGCTGTTGTGAACTGGTATTTTCTCAAAATTAATGGTTCTCTGTGTGTGGGGGTATTATAGAAAAATAGAATGTACCTGCAGAGCTTCACAGAAAGTCGACTACTTAACGAAAGAGAAAAGGAGAACTGCTGAGAGAATAGTGTGAAAGCTGAGCCTTAGCCCAACATGAAAAAGGCAAATGGAGTAGAAAGCTCTTGTATTAACTGAGAAAAAGCCACAGTGTGATGTAATAGTTTCACAATGAAAGGTGCTTTCCCTGGTCCATGGCTCTCTGAGGGACGTGTGAAATTGCACTAAAATGAAGAAGCCAAGAAAGACATTTCTGAGTTCATCTAGTTTGCGCAATTCAAAGAAATGCACTTTTTCTTTGATTGTGGATTGTGAAAACAATTTGTACTGAAGATATGCTTATAAAGACTTTTACTTTCTCTATAGGCAAGAAGACCTGATGGGCCTGATCTGAGAACAAACCATCCAACCGGTTCGGTTTATATATATAATGTGTGTTTTTACATGCATACATATATATATATATATATATACTCAACTGCAAAAAGGGACCCGAGGTAAACAAAAGCTTTGACTGCATGGCGGCAATAGAGACGGGCCGATCAACATTTTGAGAGGTCAATAGCAGCTAATGATTTAATATGAACTGTTTTGACAACACTGAGTGAGTCTTAATGATAGTGAAGGTTTATTCAGTGACTAGTTCTGATAGCAGTTTCTGTTACTTCCTTTTAAAACCACACCAAGTGGCACTGGCTTTATTAATACAATATATCAGTTCAATGAGAAATCATATGTGGAACAGAAATTCAATCAGTCATAGACAACTGACATCTCTAGGAAACGGCTTGCAATGAACTGGGTTACAGTTAAATTTTTCAGAGTAAAAACATGCTATATCATAAAATATATTCATTAAAGTAACTATATAATTGCATTTTTTTCATTTTTAATACTTTTTCAATTAATGTATAGGATAAAAAGAGTGTCATGTCATTGACCCACATGCTGTAACTTTCAAACTATTACAGTAATGTGACCAGCAGCATTTTTTCTTATTTTAAAGTACCCTGTTGTCTAATTTCTTAGTTAAATGTCACAACAAATCTGTATACTTCTAAATATGACTGCTAATGTGAATTATGGTGATCCTGAAAAGAAGATCACTTAAAAGCTTGAGACAGTGAGAGAAAAGAGAGGATGGTGGCGTAGGGAGACAGGGATACTCGCTGTCCATAGCCATGGCAACCTGAAGTTTCTCTTGCATGGCCTTTATCAAGATAACAATCTTGTGGGTGTGTTGCCATGGCAACAATCCAAGCCAGATGAGCCAGCTGCATATTTTTTTGGTTTTTCGTGGAACATCAACACACTTCAGACGCTTTGGGCCGCTGTTACATCCCTAACCAACAGTACAGCTAATGACCAGAGACAGAGGCTTCACGGCACTGGGGCAAAGGCTATCTGCAATCAACACCCCCAAAGACAACCCAATACTGACAGAGAACACTGTAACTGTAGTTTAGAAAAGTTTTTTTACAACAAAAAACTAAATTATAATATATATATATATATATATATATATTTTTTTTTTTAAATTTTTTTATTATTATTATTAATTTTTTTATAAAGTAAATGAAATATAAATAAATTTGATTAATTTCTGAAAGAACATTTCTGCTGAAAATTCTGTTTTTCCATCACAGGAAAAAGTATTTTAAAATATAACAACACGGTTATTTAAAATTGTAATAATATTTTACAATATTATTGTTTTTACTGTATTTTAGTTTGCGCAATTCAAAGAAATGCACTTTTTCTTTGATTGTGGATTGTGAAAACAATTTGTACTGAAGATATGCTTATAAAGATTTTACTTTCTCTATAGGCAAGAAGACCTGATGGGCCTGATCTGAGAACAAACCATCCAACCGGTTCGGTTTATATATATAATGTGTGTTTTTACATGCATACATATATATATATATATATATATATGTGTGTGTGTGTGTGTGTGTGTGTGTGTGTGTGCGTGTGTGTGTGTGTGCTGTAAAGTAATTTTTTATGAAAATGGCAGATTGTATAAAAATATATATATATTTTTCAACATCCTAATGAAGATCCTGTTAAAATCAGTTTTTACCACTTTATGAACACATTTTACTCAAAATTGCATGGAAATGTTTATGGAAATATCCAGTTCCTTCCGTGTATCCGTGAATGTTCTGTAAAACTTGAATTAGCAACAATAACCAAAGGCAGCTTAGCGAAGAGTCACTTGGGTAAAAGTCTCAAACCTTTACTACATTACAATTCATGATGATTACAGTGGTTGACAAACCAGGGCTTGTTATGCAGGAAAACCACAAGAGATCTGCACTTTGTTTTTTGTTTTTTAATAAAGGCCTTTTTTGACTTTTTAGGTAATTTGTATTATTTTTCGTAATTTATTGAGTGCTTCTGATCAATAACGTAGATGCTTCAAATTGTTCATGCAGGGAATGAGAGGCTCAGGAATGATGGTGTCAATAATTGTGTGGTGGGAGACCTCATTCTCCCTCCTGGGGAAACAATGTCAAGAATCAATCTCCATTTATCACCAATCAATGGACTTGTTTTTACAACTCACAAAAGAATCGATGGGACGTCGACCCGCCTGTAGCATGTGCAAATATAGCACAACACAAACTGACAGTTTCTCAACTGCAAAAAGGGACCCGAGGTAAACAAAAGCTTTGACTGCATGGCGGCAATAGAGACGGGCCGATCAACATTTTGAGAGGTCAATAGCAGCTAATGATTTAATATGAACTGTTTTGACAACACTGAGTGAGTCTTAATGATAGTGAAGGTTTATTCAGTGACTAGTTCTGATAGCAGTTTCTGTTACTTCCTTTTAAAACCACACCAAGTGGCACTGGCTTTATTAATACAATATATCAGTTCAATGAGAAATCATATGTGGAACAGAAATTCAATCAGTCATAGACAACTGACATCTCTAGGAAACGGCTTGCAATGAACTGGGTTACAGTTAAATTTTTCAGAGTAAAAACATGCTATATCATAAAATATATTCATTAAAGTAACTATATAATTGCATTTTTTTCATTTTTAATACTTTTTCAATTAATGTATAGGATAAAAAGAGTGTCATGTCATTGACCCACATGCTGTAACTTTCAAACTATTACAGTAATGTGACCAGCAGCATTTTTTCTTATTTTAAAGTACCCTGTTGTCTAATTTCTTAGTTAAATGTCACAGCAAATCTGTATACTTCTAAATATGACTGCTAATGTGAATTATGGTGATCCTGAAAAGAAGATCACTTAAAAGCTTGAGACAGTGAGAGAAAAGAGAGGATGGTGGCGTAGGGAGACAGGGATACTCGCTGTCCATAGCCATGGCAACCTGAAGTTTCTCTTGCATGGCCTTTATCAAGATAACAATCTTGTGGGTGTGTTGCCATGGCAACAATCCAAGCCAGATGAGCCAGCTGCATATTTTTTTGGTTTTTCGTGGAACATCAACACACTTCAGACGCTTTGGGCCGCTGTTACATCCCTAACCAACAGTACAGCTAATGACCAGAGACAGAGGCTTCACGGCACTGGGGCAAAGGCTATCTGCAATCAACACCCCCAAAGACAACCCAATACTGACAGAGAACACTGTAACTGTAGTTTAGAAAAGTTTTTTTACAACAAAAAACTAAATTATAATATATATATATATATATATATATATTTTTTTTTTTATTTTTTTTTATTTTTATTATTTTTTTTTTTATAAAAAAAATAAAATAAAT
>NW_015505480.1:829516-858478 GCF_001515645.1 Sinocyclocheilus grahami | reverse complement strand
TTTTTTTATAAAGTAAATGAAATATAAATAAATTTGATTAATTTCTGAAAGAACATTTCTGCTGAAAATTCTGTTTTTCCATCACAGGAAAAAGTATTTTAAAATATAACAACACGGTTATTTAAAATTGTAATAATATTTTACAATATTATTGTTTTTACTGTATTTTTGGTTAAATAAATGCAGTCTTGGTGAGCATTAGACATTTCTTAAAAAACATTTAGAAAACAAGTTAACAACATGTGAAGTGAAGACTAAATAAATACATTAACAATGGGCATATATTTTATGGATGGATGGATGGAGATGATAGAACGATAGAATGTAGACAGACAGACAGACTCGGCACAATGTTCAGACTTTCTTTAAAGCTCCATGTCTGTAATAAGCATGTCCCTTTCAGACAGCCCCAGTGGAGCACTGCTATTCTGGGCCAAGGTAGGCGGGTGAGCCCCTGGCTTCAGTCAGGGTCCGACACATACGTATTTGCAGAAGGCCTTGATTACAGTCATCCAATTCAGGGTCATTATCATAATCGCTAGTCGGTGCGGGTATAGAAAAACAGAGTACTTGATTAGTACCACTGAGCTACCAATTATGTGCATGATTAACATGGTTAATTAGCAGTGTAGAAGTAAATGCATAAATGGGGCAGACTTTGGTCAACTTTATCCAGGATGATACAGGTCTGGACTAGCTTTGGGAACTGGGCCAGGATGTCACAGTGAACAGTTGAGATGCTTGTGTTTTTAATCGCACATCGATATGGTACACCACACAGTAAAGTAGCCAACAGTATTCCAGCTGTTCTCCATGCAGACATATTCTCACATACACCTACATACAGAATGAAAGAATGCAACCTCTGTAATTCACACTTCATTGACGTTGTCCTTGCAGCTCACTGTGACAACCAAGACTGAGGCGAGAGAATAAAAGGCTGAGTGAGAAAGCAATGAAGGAAGAAGGGTACATAAACGATTTTAAAGGAACACTGGCATCTAAATGAAGGACAATCCACGGTTGATGAAACACTGCCACTCAATCCTCTAAAAAGGGCTTTTAAATGCTAAAAACTAGCTCTTTGGCTAGAGACAATGTACATTTGTTTGCCATTCTAGGGTTTAAATTTTTTTTTTATACTTTTTTTTAACAGAAATATACTTGATGTGTTTTATTTGTTGTACATTTTATTAAATATATAATGTACCTAATCTCATTCATTTAATCTCCATTTCCTATAAAATAATGTGTTTTTAACTATATAATGTTAAAATGTAATATAATGTGGGTTTTTTTCCTATAGGGCCTGTATTAATTTTTCATAATTGCTTGCACTTCATACGCAAAATGTCCAAATAATTAGTGAACGACTGGTACAGGTAATTTTACAGATAATTTAAGAAAATTTTCTATGAAAAACTTTTATGAACTATCAAAAAATTAAATTAAATTAAATTAAGTGTCTTATTTACAATAACTTTGCCTCAGGATCTGAGATAAAGAAATGAAACTAGACAGGTTAATGTCTTTTAAAGGCTAAAAACAAAGTTTATAACTCTTTGGCTGAAGACTGTATTTGTTTGCCATTCTATGTTTTACGATTTTGTTTTATGCTTTTTACAGAAATGTATGCATGTTTCATTTGCTATACGTATATTTTTATTTGACATGAAATATACATATTTTTGTAAAAAAATAAAAATAAAAAAAAAATAATAATAATAATAATAATAATGTTTTCCTCCCCAAACTGTATACAGCCTGTAATCATGGGCGACGCTAGGGAGGGGCTAGCAGGTGCTTCAGCACCCCAAAGAAAGACAAAAGCCACCCCACAGACTTTTTTCCTGGAATCAATTATATACATGCTTTAGACTATTGTATTTAATAATTAAGATGATAATAAAAAAGAAAAAAAAACATTTGACTCCGTACGCATACATAACTCATGCAATGCAAACGACGTGATTTGCAGCCGTCGCGCTTTTCGTAATGTCATTATAGCATTTTATTTAAAAAAATGGAGTGCTTCCTTGTGCTAAGCAGGCCTGCCCTTGACTAAAGATTTTTCTAGCCAACTAGTCACACGTTATATTAAATTGATTAATATAATAATATATTAAGCATCCTTTAATATATAGGCACTGGCAGGCGTGGCTGGCTATAGCCTATTCCACGCTCAAGCTCGCTCATAAAGCAATTCCCTCAAAGCAGCGGCAAAGTGATTCGGAATGTGTCGGGGGAAAAGAAGACATTTTAATTATTTATTAATAAACTAGCACTTCCTGCGTCAGTGTCGGGTGCAAAGATGAAGTTGCCTAATGCCGTCGCTGACTCGCCATGGACGTGCCTTTAATAGAAATGCACCTTTTCATACGGACTATAAAATTAAAGAATATTACAAAATCGAGTGGGCGAGTTTTCCTTATATTTATTTTATTATTCATATAAAAAAAATTATAATAACCTGTTTTGGTTATATTTACTATTAATTGCAGGACTCCAGACCGCTACCATTTTTTCTGCCTGTGTGACTAAATTTTGTGAGCGGTCGCACTGGCGCGACCACCACGTTGTTCAACTCATAAGCGCTGCCATTTCTGTTCCATATGAGAAACATCAAATGGCAAATTGTTTGAACTGCGCAGCGCTTAGAGTGAAGAGCCTGGTTTATACTCGCCGCGTCAGCAGGAGCCAAGTATAGGTCTCTGCAGGAAAGTAATGGGAGTTACCAAATCGGGGCGTTTTTAGACCATGTTTCCTGATTGCCTGACGTCATAGTGACGGTAGGTTTAGGGGTGGGGTTAGGTAAGGGGGATCATTTTGATTGCATGATTGAGAAACACCCTACAGTTTGAAAACACCCAAAAATTCTGAAACGCCCACTTTTGCTCCGCGAAGGTGCGAAACAATAGATGGTTTTAAGCTACAGTAAAGTAAAAGACTTCTTAAACCAGAGAACGTGAAAATGTTGGTCATATCTTACTGTTTTATTGTTGTTGTACTTTTTAATTAAAAATAACAATGAATCCATCTTTTGTTTTAGTCTTAAAAAGTGAAAGGTGTATAGATGTAGGCAAAACAGACAACTATCTTTTATTGTAAAACGTGACAAGATCGCAAAATCGAAAGTGAAAGCATCCGAGGCCCGGCTTATAACACAGCAAAAGAGGAACTCCCGTTCACAAAATTCAATTCACAAATAATAGGCTACTACTGAGGAAAAAGAACGGGTTGAATGTTAACCACTTTCGTTTCCATATAACTATGATAAAAGTTCATCAGCATGCATTGATTAATCCCATGTTGTAGCAAAAAAAAATGTGCTTGCCAGACCAACTGAGAAAGTTAGTCGCAAAAGAGCGACTAGTGGAAAGAATGAGTCTGGAGCCAAGCGGCAACCTCCCGCTCTCTCTCATGAAGCCAACAAGGAAGTGACTTAAACTGTAATAGTCAACTGGCCGCTAGAGGCTGGCTGCAAAAGGGAGTCAATCCCATAGACTCCCCATGTTAAAATGCCCAACTTTACAGCAGAAAAAAACATGTTTACAGCCTGGTTCAAAAAATTATTTTGGTCTATATAGCTAATTTTGCCCTTCATGACAACTGTGAGGGGGGCGCATGTTTTTATAACTCATCCGTTTAAATTATATTAAGCCTTAAAGTTCTGCATAATTAGGGCGTGGCCACTTGAGTGACAGGTGGATTGCTGCTGCTGTCACCACCGTCGAGCTAGGTGGGCATGGCTTCAGCAACCTGCTCCCGCCTCTTTGCCCATTTTCGATTATCCGGGAGTGACGCGCTGCCAAGATGGCGACGGCCGCCTCCGTCCAATTTTGCGCGAAAAAATCATTTGAAACTTCCTGAAGTAAAAAATCTTAACTATCACTCTTCCAAAAAAATTAAAAAAAAAGTCTTTCCTCATATTCTAAGATGAACAGAAATTAAGCTGGCGTTAAATACAGACAGTTAAATCATATACATTTCATATACATTTCCTCTGCTTGGAAATCTTGAAATCTTAAAGCTGGCGTTAAATACAGACAGTTAAATCATATACATTTCATATACATTTCCTCTGCTTGGAAATCTTGAAATCTTGTGCTTCCTCTTGTTCAGTTTCATAATAGTGAACAAGAATGTTAGTGTCTCATGTGTGTAACCAAGAACAGATGTCAGATGTTTTGTCTCTGCATTGTGTCCCAGTAACAGTGAAGTTGTATCAGACTGACATTCATAATATCTATTAAAGAAACATGGCTTCAAAGAGCACATCAGAGATATATTTCAATTTAAAAATACTCTTATCGTGCCAGAGTACAGAGTTTAGGGTGCAGGGTAGGCAAGGTATAAGGTGATCTTTCATTATTTAGACCAATAAACCATCCCAGCCATACAAATCCACACGATTCAATTTCACAGGAGGCTGACACACATGACACTGAAATTAAATTGAAAACTAAAGTTGTCCATTTGTTTGCTGTGGACAGTTGGTACAGTATATTGTATTACACATGCCTCCATGGTCCTATTGTGCTCGAAAAATACTGCAGTGGAAAGACATAATCTGTCTTTGGGGAAATATAGAGATTGCAGTGTGGGTCTGCCTCTAATGATAGCAGCAGTGCAGCAATGGGAAGAGAAAGAGTCAATAGATTACAGACAGACAGCTCTCCAATGTCTCACAAGCACTTTAGTGTGAAAATGCTGAGTCCTTCTGAATTATAAAGCACATTATTAACCCTACAAATTTTACTAGATCATATTTGATACATGAATTTCTAAGGCCTCTAAATTATCAACTTGATCAAACCTTTGCTGAAAAACCTGTTGTAGTCAATCTTCTACATGCTTTCCACCTTCTGACTGATTGATAGATACATGTTAAGGAAGTAAAAGTCCTGAAAAAATGTCCACCTTCAGGTCGTGGTACATGCATAATTTTGCTGTGAAATCTTTAATTTCTCATATTTTTCATAAGTTTTATATTGTTATTAATATTTTAAGATGAATATTTACTGGACTGGAGCTACTTACATTTACTTGATTATCCATATATATACTTTTTGTTTAAGAAAAATCATTTTAAAATGCATGTATCAAATATTATACAACAGACTTTTGAAAAACATTTATTTTTACATCAGTCAAATGTGTGTGTGTATCTATATATACATACATACATACATACATACACATACACACACACACACACATTTATATTATTGCTTATTTTTGATCAGTTTAATTGGGCCTCTGGATAAAATTGTTATTTTTACATCAGTCAAATGTGTGTGTGTATATATATATACATATATACATACATACATACACACACACACACACACACACACACACACACATTTATATTATTGCTTATTTTTGATCAGTTTAATTGGGCCTCTGGATAAAATTGTTTTTTCTTTGAGCTCCTCATCATATCATACTGTATAGGCTATTAAAGCCTGATGTATCAAAAAACAAACAAACGTGTTTTAGACTTTAGAATAATATGTTTAAAAAATATTACTATTATATCATATGTCAGGCTTTACAGGGTTAAATCTATGACAGTGTATTGTATGGGTGGGGAAATTTTTATTGCATATTAAATAAAGAACAACAGAATAGCTATGGTATATTCCAGTCGTGTAGCCTATAGATGTATGTGAAGTGCATGAAAAGTCCACAAGCAGTGTTATAAGAGCTGTGTTCCTTTTTCATGTGGAGCGCCAGGCAATCTGCCGAATGTGATTTTATAAGCAAGTGAAGGTTAGTACAGTTATACAATTCTCTCTCATTATCGGTTGCCTCACATGGGAGACAGTGAAAGAAAGAAAGAAAGAAAGAAAGCTCAAAAAGAGATTGCGTTCTTGTTTTATGACTTGCTTGCATTCCATAACGTCACGTCAAGGTTTCAGTTGATACGTGATTTCACTTCCCTTTTCACTAAAGCACGTTCAGTTACACAGCACTGGTGGTAGGCTGCTGTAGGTCTGTTTACTGAGACAACATTTTTAACACATTCTGGCCCCTACTATGTCTAGATAGGCAGCTCACGGAGTGACATGACCTACATTGCGTTAGTAATTATGTTCGCTAACGTGATCACAGTAAGCTAGGACTCACACTTATTCTGGGCTTTCAGAAAGTTTAGCGCATTCTTTCCAAACTGATTTTTTTTTTTTTTGAGTTTATTTAAAGGTCATAATAGCCAGAATTTCCCCGTTTCATTTTAAAGGGTTAGTTCACCCCAAAATTTAAATTGTCATTCATTACTATTATTACACCCGCATGTCGTTCCAAACCCGTAAGACCTTCGTTCATCTTCGGAACACAAATTAAGATATTTTTGATGAAATCAGAGAGCTATCTGACCCTCCATAGACAGCAACGCAACTGAAATGTTCCCAGGTCCAGAAACATAGTAAGGACATCGGTAAAACAGTCCATGTGCATGTGCTCAACTTCAGTTTTGCGATGTTACAAGAATACTTTTTATTTTTATTTACTCCATTAACCATTCTTCTCCCCCGAGTCTTCCACCATTTTGGAGAGTACCCAAGAACATATTGGACGTAATCAGAGTTGTTTACGTTCGGGAGGAAAGTGTGCGCATGAACGTAATAAGTAAGGGATAATCAACGGCTAGCTGTGCATTAAAGGATTTTAATGTACAAAGTGGAGGCAAAGAACCACCCGAGGCGAAGCTATTATTACACCCGCATGTCGTTCCAAACCCGTAAGACCTTCGTTCATCTTCGGAACACAAATTAAGATATTTTTGATGAAATCAGAGAGCTATCTGACCCTCCATAGACAGCAACGCAACTGAAATGTTCCCAGGTCCAGAAACATAGTAAGGACATCGGTAAAACAGTCCATGTGCATGTGCTCAACTTCAGTTTTGCGATGTTACAAGAATACTTTTTATTTTTTAGTAAGGGATAATCAACGGCTAGCCGTGCATTAAAGGATTTTAATGTACAAAGTGGAGGCAAAGAACCACCCGAGGCGAAGCAGAGATAGAACGGTGATTAAACTGGCTTCAAACTACCTGTGCATTAAACGGTTTTACTGCATACCTGCCAGCCAATCAGAATCCAGTATTCAGACAGACCATGGAATAAGCGTTGTTTATGCTCAGGGGAAAGCGTGCGTATGCATTGCAATACTCTCTAAAATGGTGGAAGACCTAACTCGGGGGAGAAGAATGGTAAATAGAAAAATGCAAATTGTGTTATTTTTGTTTTCTTTGCGCAAAAAAAAAAGTATTCTCGTAGCATTGCAAAACTGAAGTTGAGCCACTGATGCCTGTTTTACCGATGTATTTACTACGTTTCTGGACCTGGGAACATTTCAGTTGCGTTGTTGTCTATGGAGGGTCTGATAGCTCTCCGATTTCATCAAAAATATCTTAATTTGTGTTCCGAAAATGAACGAAGGTCTTAGGGGTTTGGAACGACATGAGGGTGAATAATTAATGTCATAATTTTCATTTTGGGGTGAACTAACCCTTTAAGTAGCCTTGGGGTGCATAACCGGGAGCAGATCTGGAATCAAAGTGATGTCCGAATTGTTTTCAATGATACAATTGAACCTGTTCACTAACTCGGTCTGAACGATTCGTTCACAAATCTGATTGAATCCGTCCTGGCGGTTTTTGAGTTAAGAATTTTTAATTATTTGAACATTTTAAAATCACTTGGAATGATTCCGATGAACAGAGAACATACCTTTTGAACATAATGATTCGAGAACCAATGAGTGGACTGATAGTAAAAGCATTTGTCTTAAAGCGTGGTGGTAAAAAATGTTAAAAATACAATTGTCTGAAAATATACTTACAACTGACCGACAGTTGTAACAGGCTTAGGAAGAAAGTACGTTTTAATTTAACTTTTTCAACAGAGGGATAGCAGGCCTAAATGTTGAGTTTAAGTTGTAAATGAAAATTATTTGGATTGTGTTGAACTGAATCAAAGTGGACACATGAAATTAAACTATCCTTTACATTTTAGGCTTTTAATTAAACTTAATTGAAATTAAAAATGCAGATAGCAAACTGTGCTACAGACTTTAGGCTATATTTTATTTATCGTCTTTATTGAAACGGTTAATCGCATATGTAATATGCTACGTCAGGAATACAGGATACTACGCGATAACGGAATCACGTCATGATTTACAGTAGGCTATAAGAAAAGTTGAATCTGTATATGATTCTTTGAAACGAACTGTTCAAAGGAACCGAAACTAGGAATGAACTCGGACTTTCCATCATAGTCTAAACTCATTACATCAAGAGTCATGTGCTACCTTGTGCGTGCCTGGGGGCTTATTTAATGTCGAGACAAGGGGGAAACCCTTATAACTACTATAAGGGTGGCCATATACAACACAAAACTTTTTAAACTGTATCTGTAGGTTTATTAAATGAAACTTAGATTTAAGACATTTCCATTTACACGTCCTTACCTGCGATGTCCCATAGCTGTAGCCGCACTAGTGTTTTGCTGTCCCAGTTGAGGACTTTGAGCGCAAAATCCACTCCTATGGTCGCTCTGTAGTGTTGCGAAAAGAGTTGGTGCACGTATCGCTTGATGATGCTCGTCTTTCCCACACCAAGCTCCCCGATTACCAAAACTTTAAACAAATACTCCTTACACTCCGACACAGACCCGCCTGCCATGCTGCCAAATGTCAGTTATGAGAGAGGAAAGTTTGGGCAACTTTGAGCAACCACTTCCCCTCTACTCCCTCACACAGTTTGGAGAAGTGCTTTGGGTTCGGGGGACGTGAGTAAGGAAAGTATTCAAACAGAAAGCACACGCTCCCTCTCCTCCCACCGGACAACCACCTGATAAGTCATAGGACCCGGAAATATCACGCCTCGACTGGATTGCTTTGCTTTTTTTTTTCACCCGCTTGGGCTTCAGGGTCAAATAAATAAATAACACACACACACACACACACTCTCTCTCTCTCTCTCACGCGCTGCGGCCTGGTGAGTCGTGGAAGTTAAATAAAAGAGTTTGAATTTCAACATGTGCGATTCCTGAGTCAGTGCGAGTCTCGAATGCAAAGATATTCATATTTGGTGTGATCAAAAGCAGACGGAAACGAACACGAAGATTAAATAAAAACCTGATGTAGGCTTACCATTTTGAATGCTTCGAATATGAATAAATCGCTTTTATGGTGATGTGAGAGGTTAGAGAATGATGCTATTATGAAGTAACATTAAAATCTCATTTCGGAGATATTAAAGATAATGATACCATGCCATAATAAAACTAAACTGATACTAAACTGTTCTTAATAGTGTATTAAAAACCCACTTGTATTTGCAATTCATAAACTAAAGATAAAAGTGCATAACCATTTAAAAGCATCAAGCTCTTAAACAGAAAAGGTGGTGAAAAACAAAAGACAGCATTAAATATAAAATATTTATTTTACTGCATGATTTGTCCTGGCAGAAAGAGCATTCTCCTCATTTTTATGTTTGACCATGTAAACAGGTGATCTTGTCAATTACTTTACATTGAACAAATGATTCTGTTCCAAACAACTTACACTAAAAGACCTAATAATATTACAATCCATTATAACAATTACAGTATGTAAGATATTCAAGAATATTGTTCTTTTGAGAGTTGCATTCTAATAGTCCTGTGAAACTTAAAGCGTTACAGTAGTAAATTCATGTAATAATCCTACGCGAGTTTGGCAGTAAATGCTACAAGTTACCACTAGAAGCAACTACTCATAGTTACAGTTTAAAAATGGAACATTAAAAGTTTGTAAAAGTCGCTGAAAAGTTACTCCAGCTTCATTGCCACCACATACAGTATGTCCCTTTATCACAAAAAGCAAGTTATAAGACGTTGTTTTTAAAACTTACAAATATCTCACATTCTAATCATAGAAACATATAGCTGAAATACAAAGACACCATCTGTGTGGAAAACGATAGATAGCAGAACAGTATACAAACCTTTGCAAAACATAGCTTCCTTTTTTCAAGGATGAGTTCACGCATGAGACAAAGTAAAGTTGAGAAAAACACAGTTTCTTTTATTAACCTTGGCTCCACATTTAAGCTAAAATAGTATTCTATACATAACATTACAATCAGCATTCTTGCCCTTGACTCTAAGCAAAAGCACTGAAACTTACATTTGGGAGCCACCAGGAAACTGGAAAACACCTTAGCTGGGATTTTTACTCATCCAGTCAACCAAGTGAGTTTTGTGCGCACATGATTTCTGTGTTTCACTCTGACTTGTGCACTGTTACTGAAACGGTTTAAAAAATGGAAATCAGATACCAAAACCAGATACACAGCAACCTGCTATGAGATTTGATTCTCTTTGTTGCACTCTCAGTACTGTTGCACTTATGTGTCTGTGCCGTCTACATCCTAAACCCTAATTTTTTCCATGATTGTTTTTGTGTTGCCAATAGTAAAGAAACTTTTGAATCAGAACCAAGTCCAGCTACATAGTTCAAAAGCACATAAAATCCAAGAAAGTGTGTCTCATTCTGCTAAGAGTGAAATAGTAAAGCAGCAAGCTGGCATTATCACTCCTGGACTGTTGCGATGTCACTTGCCAGTGGATTTCAGGCACAGCAACACAATCATATTTGGCACTCCAACTTTCTGCAGCATTTTGGAAAATGGATGCTGCCAGCACTGCCTCAGAGAAAAATATTCCCAACAGGACATCCCATTTGTTCAATTTTAGGGTTCTTCCTGCCTTCCGAAAGAGACTTCCGAAGATAAGTAAGTAAGCAAATGATATCCTGCAGTGATCGAATAATAAACAGCGCTGTCCTGAGCATGTGGTTTTACAGCGTAAAAGAGCTTTGTGTTGGGGCGTAGTTCATACTTTGGGAAAAGGGAGGGTTATTGTCAGAGCTGGGGGATCCGGGAATGGACCCCCCTGCCTGAAGTGAGTCCCTGAAGGGGGAAGGTGGAGTGAGCAGAGTCAGCTTACTCTGTGCCAACTCTTCCTCCACACCTTCCTCTTCCTTCTCCTCTTCTTGTGTGGCACTCTCACACAGAAACCCCTGAATGAGGTCAAGAGCTTCCAACTCTGAACCTTCCTCAGGGTACGCCTCCCCTTGCATTGGAAGAGGCAGCTGATTGGCGGACGATTTATAGGTGACGGTGCTCGACTTGTTGCCCGTGCCGATTACAAATTGGTCAAAATCAGGAAGCGTTGAGCTCAGGGTGTCCACCGGCCTCTCTTGAGGACAATCAGTGCTGTGGTCTATTAAATTAGGAGGGGAATAGGAAGGTGGTACCCCTCCCTCGTGGGTTGTAGGATGTTGGGGACCCCCATCGTGCCCCTCGCTGAGGTTGTAGAGATCCTTGTTGTCGGGGTGAGAGCCGGTGGGGGCTGTGTTGAGACCAGCATCATATTCAGACTCGGGGGGTTGTGAGGCATTAGTTAGGGGTCGTATGACTGCCGTCTGACTCTGGCCGACCGCTTGCCTCCTCACATGCACAGACAGTCTGTGGAACACACTCGACCCCCTCCCCTGGGGTCTGGCACCTGATTCAGACCATGACACAGACTTTCCATTAGGACTATGAATGAAACAGAGACCCAACGTTATTCCCACGAAGACACGCCAGAATGCGACACAGAGACAGAGAAGAACATCACAGAAAAATGATCATTATGCATGTCATCATTCATACAATTCATACAATTATCAGCCATAAAACTCTCATGATTAGGGTTAGCACACGATGCGTAACTCAACATTGTTAATTCATGAAGTCTCTGACAGAGATCCCTCAAACATGCCATGTGCGTATCTCATAATGACCTGCTTACAGAGCATTATGAAAGCCACGATGGCTCATTCTCTGCCATCCCTTCTCTGCTCTGCTCTGCTCAAACTGAACATCATGCAGTATGAATAAGGGATTCATGGAATTCCCCTCAGTTTCAGATCAACATGGCATTCGCTGTCCGCTCTTAGTGTAATTAAGTTAACTGGACAGTAAGGCCTCAGAGCTGAAAGCTGCGTCAGAATCAAGGGGCGTTCACACTGACAGAGATTTGTAGCGGCAAAGCGTCTGGAAGTCAGTTGTTTTTAACAAGAGTGGGCAGATTTTGGCAATGTGATGTGGGCGTGTCTGGTGATGCATCAAAATAGAGAAAAGTTTACGTTAATGCAAATGAGCAGCGATGTGCCAAATACCAGCAAGAGAAAAGTTTATGCAAACCATTTACATTTATGCAAATGACCAGTGATTACCAATGGGAGGGAAGTTTGTGCAAAAGTTTAGGTTTATGCAAAAGAGCGTTGACTTGATGAGGCGTCGACGTTAAGAGTACTTCAAGTTTATGCAGATAAACAGTGACTCGATGCAGCAGCTACCAACAGGAGTGAAGTTTATGCAAATGAGCTGTGACTTCATTTGAAGGATACCAAGTGATTTGTCAAGTTAAGAAAAGTTTAATTTTATGCAATTGAGCAGGGACTCAATGTGTCAACTACCAATGGGAGTCAAGTTTATGCAAACGTTTACGTTTATGCAAATGTAGAGCAAATCAATATAGTAACCAGTGAATATCAATAGGAGTTACGTTTATGCAGACATTTACTTTGATGCAAATAAGTAGTGACTTGACATGGCGAGTACTAACGAGAGTGAAAATTGCTACAAAAGTTTACATTTATGCCATCCAGTAAAAAGTCAAAGTTGAGAGTAGGTTATGCTTATGCAAATGAGCAGCGACGAGTCTGTTTCATGCATAATCGTTCATCTTGTTTACAACGCACAATGACTTGCTGTAATCTACAAACAAATAGTACTTTGTTTATTTTATGTTATAAGGTTACTTTTTAGCAGCCAGATTGCTCATTAAAATCTTAATTTTGCCTGGAATACATCTCATTTGTGATCAGACTTTCTAAAGCCCACCCATCAACGTTAAAGCATCCAGCAGTAGGTAAATTATCACGCAACATCACAACGACAAAATCGCTACCAGTGTGAATGGGGCATTAGAAGGGAACTGGATATGGGAGCTACAGCCTCTACGAGAACTGGGTTACATGTTTAGTCAGGAGAAGGTTTGACATGGGGGAGGAGGCACACTGAAAAGTGGGTTAATACTGAGGAGGAGAGAGGGACTATGTGGATGGGTAGTTTGATGAAAATTAGGTTTTGGACGAGGATTCAGCACAGATAGATGACCGATAGTGTCTGGCTCTAGCTACATACATACTCTTGGTTTGCAGCAGGTAGAAAAACATGGGAGAGACAACTCAAATACACACACATGCTAGAAAGAACACTTTCAGAGCTATCGCTGCAGTCCAACTTGGCGTGCTACTGAGAAAGAAATACTATTATTTTATTTCCATATGTTTCATAGCCTGTATGTGCATTTAGCTGATATTTCAGAAATGTTACTCAAACCTATTATTATCTGTCACTCACTTAGTGCTGCCGGTCGCATTGTTGTTGTTCTTCTTCCTGCGAAACATGTTGAGAATGCTGTTGCTCTGGCAAGGAGCCGCCTTCCCGTCGCCCACGTGCATACGAACCACGTCTGAGGTCGTAAAGGCGCTGCGCACGTTGCGCTCGGGCTTGGCGATGATGATGTACATCTTGGGCGTGAACATGCAGCTCAGTGCTACAGTAACACTGAGACTGACGGAGAAGGAGGTGGTGATAATCTTGTAGTTGGAGCCGAAGTAGATGGGCACAAAAGCCAGCCAGATAATGCAGGTGGTGTACATGGTGAATGCGATGTACTTGGCTTCGTTGAAGTTGGCAGGCACGTTGCGGGTCTTGAAGGCGTAGTAGGTGCAGCTCATGATGAGCAGGCCGTTGTAACCCAACGGAGCCACTACGCCCAAGTTACTCGTGTTACAGATGAGGTACACCTCCCTGATGCTGGGGTAGCTCTTCACCGGCTCGGGGGGTTCCAGCACGATCAGCGTAACCTCCACGGCCAGCTGGAAACTAATCAGGATGAAGGCGATTACCAACTGCGCCCAGGCGCTCATGAAGCGGGGCTTGCGTGTGCAGATTTTCTTCTTGCTGCCGGCCAGGATGCGTGCAATGCGGTTGGTTTTGGTTACCAGGGCGGAGTAGCACATGGCAGACGACAAGCCCACTAGAAGGCGCTGCAGGTAACAGGAGATCACAGTGGGACGTGCGATGAGAGTGAAGGGGCAGATGTAGCCAAGGAAGATACCCGCCAGGATGATGTAGCAAAGCTCACGACTGGAGGACTTCACCACCGGCGTGTCACGGTACTGGATGAAGATGAAGGTGACGAATAGAGTTACCAGAATACCGAGGCAGGAGAACACCACTGCGATAATGGACTCCACGCTGCTCCACTCCAGGTATTTGAGCGGGAGAGGCTGGCATTCTGGAATAAAATAAGCAGATGGGAAGTCAAGATGGATGGAAAATAAAACAGGCCAAAACAAATACAGAATTTAAGGACTTCTGGATCTGCCCATCTTCTTGGCAAAGATTGTATGGTGTTGTCATGTGGTGTATGTACTATGTGTGTACACATGCGTTTTAATGCCTTAACATAGTTTTAAGGGTCAGTGGCATTTAAAAGTATGCAAATCGTTAAAAAAAACACATGTTGGTTTCATATGGTATTGAAAAATATAGATACAATTTTCAAGAAAAGTATTTTTAAGTATTAAGTTCAAATGGAATTATGGTTTTCTTACACCTGGAATACATGTAAATGTACTTGTGAAGCTTTTAAATATATTTTTCAAGGTAAAATGTTTCTTTTTTTTAACAAATATTGGAAATGCAGACAGTATTTTTTTAAATAATAAGCAGTGAAGCAGTAATGATGCTTTTTTCTTCATAATGATATTAGGACTGTACATATACTACTCATTGTACTGTATGTATACTACCATTGAAAAGTTGTTGTTTTTTATGCATTAATTTATACAGCAAGGATGCATTAAATTGATCAAAAGGTCAATTAAAGACTTTCATATTATTTAAAAATAAATTCTAATAAATGCTGTTCTTTTGAACTTTATGTATACAGGTTCCACCAAAATATTACGTTTTCAACTTTGATAATAAAATTCAGCTTTGCCATTATAGAAACATAAAATATATTAAAATAGGAAACAGTAATTTTGAACTGTAATAATACTGTATTTTTGATTAAATAAATTCAGCCTTGGGCATAACAGACGTCTTTCAAAAACATTTTTAAAAATCTTCCTGACCTCAAACGTTCCAACAGTGGTGTATGAATTGAATGTTTAAAATATATTAGTGCTGTCAAACGATTAATCGCGATTAATCTCATCCAAAATAAAAGTTTTTGTTTACGTAATATATATGTAAATAATAATAATTTTAAATAAATTTGTATATGTATTATGTATATATAAATACACACACATAGAGTATATATATATTTTTAAATATTTACATGTATATACATTTATATATTTATATTCTTATATTTTATATTATACATAAATATATGTAATATATAAACATAACATATTTTTCTTAAATATATACATGCATGTATTTGTATTTATATATTTATATATACACATCATAAATATACACAGTACACACACATTATGTAAACAAAAACTTTTATTTTGGATGCAATTAATCGCAATTAATTGTTTGACAGAACTAATATATATATTTTTTTTTCTTTTTTTTTTATATATATATTTTATATATATATTTTTTTCATTTATTTTTTAAAATGAATAGAAGAACATCACGTCATTGACCCTTAAACTTCATATGCCCTACTTTTGTGTGTATTTCTTTCTATGGATTCTGAACACTCTCATTCTTTATGACAAAGCCTTCTATACATTGTTGAAGGGTCTCTTTCTCTCAGTCACTATGACAGAGCTTTTTCTCTATCTCAGATCAGTCTGTCTCTCTAGTAATCAGAATTCCCTGATGCTGCTCAGGTTCCGTGGTGAAACTGTTGAGCCTGACACACGGCTGCTGGGTACTAATGGGATTCCAACCTCACCGTTATCCAGCTCTGCTTGCTGCTGCAAAGAGCTGTCAAAATACAGCATTCACCGTGCGGCTCACAGCCCATAGGGATAGAAAGTGTTGGGTGTTGGGTAAGGAGGATGCGAAGGGCATAGAGAGGAGAGGAGCCGAAAGGAGATATGGGCTGAACAGAATCTAAAGCATAAACGTTGGAGGAATACAGCAAATATAGTTTGAGCTATTCTCAATGAAATACTGGTCTAAGTTTTTTAATGAAGAGCTATTTTAATAGATGTGTGGATAATTAGGAGGATGAATGAGATGTAAACAAAGTCTCTTACCTGCCAGTTCATCATCAGGCCACCAGCCCAGATCACAAGCTCTGCATGTGAACTCATCTTGAACGTATTCATTATCTTTACATGTAGTGCAGATCCAGCAGCAACTCACTTCTCCTTTACGGATCACCTACAATCAGAAAACACCCAGAAATTTTTACTTTGATGCCCACTACGGTAACACTTCACAATTCTACAAGTTTCATTAGTTAAAATCAGTTAATTCATCTCACAACAACTAACAATGTACAAATGTATTTATATATATATATATACATACATATACAGCGGGTAAAATAAGTATTGAACACGTAACCATTTTTCTCAGTAAATATATTTCTAAAAGGTGCTGTTGACATGAAATTTTCACCACATGTCGGTAACAACCCAAGTAATTCATACATACAAAGAAAAGACATTTCACTTGTTAAAGACAAAACTAATGGCAGAAAGACCCACAAACAAACAATAACTGAAGTCAGCTGTAGTAAATGCCTGGCAATTGGCAAAGCATCACAAAGGAGGAAACCCAGTCTCTGGTGATGTCCATGAGTTCCAGACTTAAGGCAGTCATTGCCTGCAAAGGTTTCTTAACAAAATATAAAAAATTAACATTTTATTTATGTTTATATTTATTTGTCCAATTACATTTGAACCCCTGAAAATGGTGGAACTGTGTATAAAAATGGTTGTAAAAGCATTTTATGTTATATTTTTGTTCAACCCCTTGAATTAACGCTTAAAGTCTGCACTTCAATTTCATCTTGATTGTTTCATTTGAATTCTATTCTGGTGGCATACAGAGCCAAAACTTTGAAAATTGTGTCATTGTCCAAATATATATGGACCTAACTGTATATAACTGAAAATACAATACATACATGATTATGCTACATACACACCTTGATCTGTCCCTTAGAACACGGTTCGCTGCAGACGGATCGGACCATTTCAGTGCGGTTCGTCATGAGTTTATAATCACTGATGCTCAGGAGACCTTCATGCCACGACCCCACATTAATGTAGTCATAGCGGCCCAGCTCCTCCACATACTGAAGATTCATAATATCATACCTTAGAGAAAAGTAAAAGAGAGAGAGGGGTAATGATATAAGTGAATGAAAAAAAGAAAGAAAAAGAGCAAGTCTGCCATAATAAGTAGCTCAGTGCTGCTGAAGCCTGGGAACTAGCAAGAGGCAGAGTTCACACTTTTACCATGTTCACACATCCAAGTCTCTCAACTTTGCATCCTCCACCTGGGATATGAATCCACAACCTCCCGAGTGCTCAGCCCACTCATCCATACTAATGACACTCCCTAGCTAACAGATGAGGCAAAGTGTCACAAGCTCACACATGTACACAAGGCAATGGCGGTCTTGGCAGCAGTGGAGCTGTCATCTTTTGTTCATGTATAGCCAGGGTGACAGGAGCTGACCGCATCAGGGTATTGGAGTGGTGAGGACTGAAGCATCTCCTTGAGACAGGCAATCTGTTCCACTCAAAGTCTATTACCATCTGATACGCACCTTTTTGCATGTGTTGGCAAGGGTGCCAAATCTAATCTGAGAGGGTGTGTGATCAATTGTTGCCTTAGAGAATAGGTATTCATAATGCTCAATGTCACACTGGCCATTCAGGTACAAACTGTCATATTGACATTAAACTTAAAACCTAATGAGCTGACTCGATACACTTGCAGTTTCCTTCCACTCATTGAAACGCCTCATCTGGAACACTCTAATTCAACACACAATTGTGTGTGATGTTTAGGGTGGCCATAGGTACTCTATTTTTGGACATGTTATATGGATGGGATTTCTAAATTGCCAAAAATGTCCGGATTTTGCCTTTGTTTTCATATTTGCTGAAGGTAAGGACTGAAAAGTAGCGTGCAGGCATTGTACTGTATACATAACTGAATTTATGAGGACTGTAGAGAACATGTCAATAGGAAATCAAAGTCAAAACCTAGACATTTTAGGCAATTTAGAAATCTTAGTCAGGACCAGGAAAAATAGGATATATGGTCACCCTAGTGATGTTAGCATGGTGCTAAGCTAACAGTGTAACAATCCAGGCATAAAACTACACACAGTAATGGGATTTACTCTGAACTATAACTAAACTGGACTTAGCTGGTTTGTTTTACAGTGGTTTTGGGCACATTTCAAGTGGTCAGAGTGGAATGCCAGCTGACCGTCGAGGTAAATCAGCTAAACACCAGTTTGGTCAGGCTGGGAGACCACCTTAAAACTATTTATTTCTAGCAAAGTTAGGGTGACCATAAATGCCATTTTACCAGGACGCGTCCTGGCCAGGATTTCTATATTGCCTAAAATATCTAGGTTTTGGTTTTGTTTGCGTGTGCAGACCGATCGGTGTATGACATCAAAATACCTCGAGAGCATTTTGAAAGCATAAGGAACCGTTTGTATGGTATTTTGATGTCATACACCGATCGGTCTGCACACGCAAACAAAGCCAAAACCTAGATATTTTAGGCAATATAGAAATCCTGGCCAGGACGCGTCCTGGGAAAATGGCACGTATGGTCACCCTAAGCAAAGTAGGTAGAGGCTGGTTTAAATGTAGGCTGTTTTTTGTTTGTTTTGTTTTCAGCATGTGTGACTGGTTTGGAACAATCTACTTTGCAACGTAGCAACTCCACATGCAATAATTTTTGACATTAGCATGTTGATAAGCTAACAGATTGATTCTTTAAAGGGGTCATATGATGCGATTTCAACTTTTCCTTTCCCTTTACAGAAGATCTGTAAAGTTGCAAAGACTAAAGTCTCAAATCCAAAGAGATATTCTTTGGTTGCCGCAAGCCCGCCTGCCGCTCCTTCGTCGAATCCGCCGGCCTCCGCTCACTCTAGCCGCAGGCCTCCGCTCACTCAAGGCCGCCGTGTGTGACGCTGTGTTTCATTGTGAAAGCGAAATTACTTTGTTTGGCCTTCCAAAAGAGAACAACACTGTTCCAGAACAGTTCAACCCAAATATTCAGATGTGTGCAGCACATTTTATGGAGGACTGTTTCCTGATCCTGGGAGAGTAGACTACAATGCTGGCTATTCTGACTCACAGACTGTAAGTAAGTTTTTTATATATAAAAAATTTGAGTTTTTTAACCTTAAACCACATAAACACATTTCATTACACCAAATACAAAAAATAATGTTCAAATTATATTACATAAAATAAATTGATATGTTGTAGCAACATCATATGACCCCTTTAAGCATACAAAACAGATTTTGTATAAAACAGTCCTTTCTTATTTACACTGAACTATTCTAGTGAACTTTTCAGTATTTAATGAAATTAGGTTATTTATAATCTATTTATAATAAACAATATATTTTCTGCTTTCTCCACAATTTGATTTATTTATTTTCTTTAAACATTTCTGGGATTAACTACTCCACAAATGTGAGGTTAAAATTGAGTATCTAAGGAGAAAACATTATTAATTTGTCTACCCTTGCCTCCATATGTAGCTTACTAGGTTTTAAAATAGAATACTAGTACTAGTGCATACAAAGTATTCTTGTCATTTACCTCCCAGGTGAGTCTCCATTTACATCAAAGTAGATTTCCTCCCCAGACACGCCGGAAAAGGAGGTCTTCAGTAGATAGTCCAGCAGCTTACTGCCGTCAATGGGATCCATTGCCTCACACAGGCCAACATGGTCTAGGCACAGCTCTTTATGCATATCATGAAGACCATGAGCCATCGCATAAATCGCATTGATCACAAAGCCCATCTTGCTGTCCTGGACATAGTTGTCTTTCAAGCTCTCATTTCCTGTCAGGAAAAGATTTCAAACCAATGTGAGCAAGATTAAAGTGAGGACTATAATCGTATTTGTGCCACTCTGCCTTCATCCATCCAGGATTTGTGTTTTTATATGTGTTTATCTATTGAATTTGTTGGCAATTTAGCAAATAAAACATGTGGATGCTGAATGAATTAAATTACCCTGAAAAACTAAGTACAGCCAGAGGCTCTGTGCTGTCAAAATATAAACCAATATATTTGCAAATTTCTGATTATTACAGAGTGACTAAAGGCAGAATGTCACTTTATCTTAATGTAATATATAATTGTATGCCCCTAATATTAAAATATGATCACATTAAACAGACTGAAGAGACTGAATAAAGGGAAGGAGAGTCCTGGCAGGCTGGCAAACTACATGCTTTCATTGAGTTTCATATCTTAGAACTGGCAAGCCACTGGACAAAAGCCATATTCATAAGCCAACTAATGGAAAAGCCATTCCAGTGCTACATATACATTCAAGAGAGATCAGAAGCAAAAAATTAAATAATAGATTAATTAAATATATTTATAATTTAAATGCAGTTCCTGGAACTGCACAAGCTGTGCACGGCAAAAAATAAATTTCTTAATCAGTATTTTGATCTTGTTTTCGCAGTAAAAATTCCTTATAACATCCATCCTTAAAACAAAATAAATTGACATGAAAGGAAAAATGGCTATATATTTTTTAAAAACCCATTAAATTGATTTCCCTACCCGATTAGTCTTTTTTTCTTGTTTTAAGACTAAATTATCAAACTGTAGTGAGATTTATGCATAGAACAAGAACAAACTTGCCAATGGGGTAAGATTTTAATCATTTTTATTGTAATTAAATTCAAGTAGTTTTGCTTCTCAAGTACATTTGTTTTGTTTTAAGGATGTGTAGATATTTATACTTGAAAAAAGACAAAAATATTGATTCAGAAAATGATTTGAGTGACTGTGACTAAATCAACCAGGTGAACTCTTCACTCTCACACACGTGCAGACAGTGTGGGTACCTTGTTACACTGTGATTGTGTCTTTTCTTTGTACATTCACACGGTTTCTCACACACACTTTGTGACGGCTTATTTCTTCTTGTGCAACAAGCTTCTCTTGTGCTCTCAGTGCCATCAAGCCTACCCTACAAGCAGCACAGAAAAGCTGGACTGATATCTTGTTTTGGCAGCATACTGTCTGACTTTGCTTGACTTTTAGGCTAAATTGAAGTCTTGTAGAGATACAGATCATCAAAATTTTATGATCGATATCAATCTGATGCCTTTCCAAGCCCATGGTCAGGATACAACCATAAAATATGAGAAAAAGAACAGCCTTCGTACCAGTCTTTCAGATAAATGTTCATAATATTTTTCAGTCTACAGCTTTTTATAATGACAATGATGAAACTAGCCGATGTTTTCTGTCACTGTTTAATTTCCCATCTTCATTGTATGCGATACCTCTCTGAATTGCACATCATTTTCATAACTGAGAATAGCTCTGCCAATCAAAGAAGTCAAACACAGTCCAACCTATTGTGCTGTCTGTTGCCATAGTGAAGTGCTTCTTCAGTGCAGGTATCATAACATCATAATGTCTCTCATCAACTCTCACTTACCACTATGAGGGTCTTTCAGAAGAAGAGAACAATAACAAACTATAAGCTCTTGTCACTTATTAAAAACAATCAAAAACTAACCTCTACATTACTACACAGATTTAATAGGCTTTAGTGATTCAATTACTTTAAGATTATATTTGTTTTTGTGTACAAAGATATTCAACTATATTTCTATGTGGACAGGCAAAGAGAACAATTATTCGAAAAGCACAAAAGATGAGGGGGCACAACTCAGTTTACCTATATCACCTTTAAAAGCACCGACCAGAGGATAATTACATGAAAAAAATGGAGGGAAATATACAGAGTTACCATTAATAATTCAGTAAAATATCATGCATATAATATATTCCTATAAACTGATTAATTCAATCAGACAGATATTAGTTATCCAAAATAACATACTGCCAAACTGACAATATATCATGAAAATTGTTTACTTCTACTTGTTTATTTTATTTAAAACTAATATTAAATGTTACCGATAGCATTCATATTGATATCGTTTGAGCAGCTTCTGGATCTTTGTTTACCTGTGCAGATTTTCTGGTAGTTATGGTTCTCCTGAGGATGACCAGGAATGCGGCATTGGAAGCGGTACTGCCAGAACTCAGCAAACCATGGATTCCTTGTGTTGGTGTCCAAACGCAGCTTCAGAAAGTAGTCATTAAATGACTGAACTTCTTCCGTTTGCAACTTCATTGTGATCCCACTATCTGCTTCCTGCTCATATCCTTCTACCACTTCATCACGATCCGCCCAGCCATCGCTTCAGTAAAAGAGAGAGAACATAACATGTCAGATGATGAGGAATTTGTGTCATAAAAATCCAGCTTCTTTGTATAAACACGGCTTTCATATTACTGCATACCTAATACTAATTAATGCATGTTCCTGTGGCTCAGTGGTAGAGCATTGCGTTAGCAGTGCAAAAGGTTCAATTCGTGGGTTCAATTTCCAGGGAACACACATACTGGTAAAAAATGTATAGCCTGAATGCACTGTAAGTTGCTTTAGATAAAAGTGTCTGCTAAATGCATAAATTATTATTATTATTAATTATTACTGCATACAAATGAGATTCAGTTTCACTTAAATCACCAGTGGGCACCAAAGCATTTCAGTTTTGGGCTGCGAGTGCTTCTGTTTAGCTGATATAATGTAATCCTGGAAGTAAACTGAACAGTTTAGGATTTTGTAAACGTATGGAAATTTTGAACAAATAACCTGGTTTTAAACAAATTACTCAAATTATTAAAATGATTAACTTGAAATGATGCTAGTGTCAATCAATTAAAAAGACAGTGTGTCTTATGTTTTCAATTTTATTTTCAAGTCATCTTTCACTTAATTTGTTATGTTGCTCTTATGCATGTATTTATAATATAAATAAATTAATGTAAAATGTAAAACACAAGCATTTTTACTAGTGACTGCAGACTTTTGGACCTCCATTTTCTTTCTCTCCTCTTTCTCCACTCACATATTTCTCACAGTCAGCATTTTTTGCTTATTATGTTTTGTTATTCAGTTACTGCAAGTATGGCATAAATCCATTTCTTCATCATTCTCTGCTTGCCTAACTTCACTTGTGCGACAGTAGCAGTACTGTGTTATCATAGAGCAAATTAGACAAAATTACCTTTAGAGGCTTTGACCTAAAATACATCTCCCTAAACAGCTTTGCACCCCACAGTAGAGCAGAAAATGGCAGAGATTAGATAGAGCAGAGTTCTACAGAGAGTTTTATTACCTCTATGAATAATGAATGAGCTGAAGCTCAGGTAGAGATTCACTGTGCTGCTATGATAGGCAGATATGGCAGTGTCCTGAGGCTGAAGACAGGCTAACTAGAGCAGCGATGGCACATACTGTAGGAGGACAGGAGCTGTTTGATTTCATCACGGCTCAATCCATCCCTAATTCTCTGCTTAGATTAATCTCAACATGTTCACCTTCACCACATCATTTTCGATTTTCTCGCTGTTCGTGAACCGAAATTGAAGCACTTTTGGGGAAGGTATTTGAACTGACAGATTGCCACTCCTCATCACTAGAACTAGACCCTAAGTCCTTTTCCTATATCAACCTTAAAGAGTCATAGGTTGAAGGACCAACATTAGACAGCATTGTATATAATTCAGAGATCTTCTTTTCAAGAGTAAATGAGGAAAAAAGCTGTTTTTCTATTTCAGTAAGATCAAGTTGTATATTACCTTCTTTTAACTGTAACTCTAAAAAGTGTCAGATTTGAAGGAATTTATAAAAATCTTTACTGGGCAGATTAAATTACTGTCTTAAATGATCTCATTTGGCCGTCATCAAATAAATGAGCTAACTCCGACACTCCTCTTGACCTCCAAGTCAAGGCCAATATTCTGTATGGGAGTAAGAAGATCAGGATTGAGCGCAATTGGAGACTTAAGTGACAACTTATTTGGAATGGATAAATATTTCTTAACATCCTTCCACACCAAAAAAAGTATGTGTTACAGTGAAAATATTTTTTGTACATTATGAATAAATGGTAGGGAGCATAACAGTCTAGGAAAACATCTTGTGGATTCAATCCTGTCCAAGTGTGAATCAAATTATCAAATTAAATAAACCAACTTAACATGTGCTTAATTTGTGCAGACCAAAAATATAATTGAAAATTGGGTAGTGAAACCCCACCCAATTCCTTTGGTGTGGTATCCTCTGTTCTCTCATTACTCATTCAAATCTAGTATATTGTGCATGTGTGCTCTGGTTGACTATTGCTCGATCCTCTCTAGAGGACTGAGTAAGACAGTGCAGGCTTAGGCTGAGGGCCATTAGAACTCATCCAGAAGCCTTTACTAATTCATGGCACTCCAGTTAGCAGCAGCCTGGCTCTGTTTCACAAGCAGCATTGCTGCTGCGAGCCCCCATCACCCCTGCTCTCGCTCGCCCCACACCAGCTTTCATCTGCCTCTATTACTCTCTCTCTCTCTCTATTTTTCACATACACACATGATGAGCCTTTGTCATGTCCTCTCTGCATGTCCTTTTTTCCCCTGCTGAACACCCCAAATCAGTCCATTCATATCCAAAACCTTTCAACGTCAGCCTCTTTTTTTAATATTCTTTGAATTCACATAGGACAAAACTTGAAAACTTGCGTAGTGACATGAAGTAAACAGTGTAGAATCCACCTCTTAAACATTCTAACAGCAGTCTGAGCACAAAACAGATGTGCTTGAAGCCCTATGGGACGTGGTATAATACAGTTCCAATGACAGGGCTGCTGGGATGCCTGCAGGCTTTCCTCACTCTAATGTAGTTTCGCTGTAGCTGTTTGAACCTTAAAGACTTGAAAGTGACCTCAGAGCGCATGTGAAGCACTGCAAAAGACTGGCAGGTCAACACAAACAGGTTTATATCTGCAGCTTCTCAGCGTCTATATAATGTTAATGCTGATTCAAACCAGCTGGCTTTCTAGGGTTGTTTTTGTGCCAAAATCTCACTGAAACAGTCTATTTTTCTCTCTTCCTGCATCTTTTCTCTCCCTTCTTACAGTTACATCCCAAGTTTTACTCTAATGAACTGATTTTATAGCCAAATGTAGGAACTTCCCATATGCAGACATTTCGAAAATCTGTTAAAGTCAGTATTTCTCACTCCCTGCTCGCCCTCATGACTAATAAATCTTTTAATACGTTCAAAATGGAGGGCTAATGAGAAAGAGATGTTTCCAGAGAATTAGCCTCCGCGGGGCTTTACAAGAGCAGTTCTCTTACAAAACCACAATATCCGCAAATGATAACTTCTACAAGGAGGTCACAGGCAATCAAGCAGTACTGAATGCACTGAAGAATGCTGAATCCAATTCTCCACATTCCTTGAGGAGAAAATAACCTCAGAAGAAAAGCTATTTGAAGAGTTCAAGCGCACCTATGAGTAAATGACCCACTTAAATACAAATGTGGGAAAGAACTGTGCTAAAGCCATAAGGCAAGTTTAGAACATGAAACCATAAAAGGTTACAAAAGAAGCAGAAGTGAGCCAGGACCGAGCTCAAGGACGCAATGCTTTATTAAAAATACTGATTGCTGAAATCAGATAAAATGAGGTCAAGTACTTTAAGTCAGTTTATCATTAGCGATGGTTGCAGGGTCAAACGATCAAACAGATGTCCTTTTCCAATTTGATGAATGTAATTTAAAATTATTTATTGAAAATTGTAAACAAATAATAAATTACAGGAAATGTAATTCTGTTTTAACTTCTGTTTTAATAATTATGCCTTTTAGAAATAGTATTTAAAATGTTATATTTCTACAAACAAGTTCACAAAAAAAAAACTTTTTGAAAGTATGATGCATGCATCTATCTATCTATCTATCTATCTATCTATCTATCTATCTATATATATATATATATATATTAGCATCACAGCTGTTTTCAACATTGAAAATAATGATGATATTGATATTAATAATAGATCATATTTTTTTGAACAACAAGTCAACATATTAGTATGATTTCTGAAGGATCATGTGACACTGAAGACTGGATAATAATCCATTATAATGTAATAATTAATGGATTTTAATGTAATATATTTAATAGACTGTAAAAAAAATTATATGTAACAGGTTGTGGTTATAATAATTACATAAATATTATATAAAATAATTATTTAAAAAAGATCACCACTAAAAGTGAAAACAATATTGTCTTTAAAAAACTTATAAAATATAATTTTTAAAAAATTTGACATAAAAGATGACATACTTTTAATAAAGTTAGAAAAATGCCATTACAAAGGTAAAAACAAAATTCCACTGTAAATCACTTTAAGGAGTCAAATATCACCTCGTAATGGGAAGGCAAATTTTTTATCAAATTTTTGATTATTGATTAGAAGGTGCTCCTAAATTTTTGACTGTGCTCCTAAATTTTTTAAGTTAGGAGCACAAGTGCTCCTAAAAAGAAAAATAAGCGTAGAGCCCTGCCATAACATACCATACCATGGTATAGGCCCCTGATGAATGGGACACATTCATAAGACTACTAATTCCCATCCATGAAGAGACACATGTCAAAAACAATGACAAGATGACAGCTGATTATAGAAAAAAAACTGCAATATTCTCACAGGATGAGCAGAACTGAGAGGCAGCGTGATGCTAATTAAAGAGAGAGGGCTTCTCGGGGACACTCAAGTTGCAAGGGGAAACCTAAAGGATGTACAGTAATAACACAAAAATGTGTATATAGTGTACTAATTAATATATTACCTACCAAGTGAAAGTATATATATAAATAATTTGGGTCTTTCCCAAAAAGACTCATGGCTGTATTCGATCAAAAGGGTGCTTCTACTAAATACTGAGCAAAGGGTCTGAATACTTAGGACCATGTGATATTTCAGTTTTTCTTTTTTAATAAATCTGCAAAAATGTCAACAATTCTGTGTTTTTCTGTCAATATGGGGTGCTGTGTGTACATTAATGAGGAAAAAAAAATTAACTTAAATGATTTTAGCAAATGGCTGCAATATAACAAAGAGTGAAAAATTTAAGGGGGTCTGAATACTTTCCGTACCCACTGTATATCCTCCAAATATGTAAGCAACCACCTAAACAACCTTGCAACTGTATAGCAATTGGTTAAACAACCAGAATACTAATAAACTACCCGCATTAGTCTATCATCATGGTGCGAGTTTTGTAGACGAAGAAACACAAATTCTCTTTTCTGAAAATATATATATTTTTTTCTGTTGTTTTAACTGAATGTGTAATGAGAGGCGAGAAGGAGTTCTTGGAGGAAAGCGCAAAAGGATTATTGGGACTGGGAACACAGAAGGCACTAGGGGAGGAGAGTGCTGCCGTTTAAACATTTAATTTGGATTCCTGACAGTGCTTGAGACACAGCTGAAATACTGAAGAGCTGATGTTGTTTTTCTGTCCTGAGAGCAATACTGTGTGACTATGAAAATATCTCTGGGGCACATGCTGTATGGGACTCTAAATAAGGAGTAAAAAATATAGCGGGAATGAACCATGATCATTAAGAGGCAGAAGCAAACACAGTGCACAGTGTAGCCTAACAACTTCTGGGGAATCTAACGCAATAAGCTTTCAAAAGAAGCTGCCCGTGAGACTTGAAGATGTTGATTAGAAATTACAAAGTCAATGTTTTTTCTGCTGCTGTGGAAAATTACATAGCCTGGTTTTGGGCTGGCTATGAATAAACAAAGCAAAGGAGAAGAACACCTGGGCCTCATCCTCTTTTCCCCAGAAGAGCTCTCCAAACTCACTCTCTCTCTCTCTTTTTCTTAATCACCTGCACTTTCTCCATCTCAGATACACATCATCAACAGTCTTGGCTTGAAGGCTTGGACTCAGATTATCATGACAATGCAAGACGTTTTAATGAATAAATCTCCATTAGTTCCCAAAAGCGGTTTTGCGGTCTGTCTCTCCTACTCTCTCCTTTCCTCTCAAACATGTACTGATAAAAAACACACGTTCATTTCTGACAGGGTCATGCAAATACGAAAACAGACGAAAATCCAGACTCCAGACACAATGTTTTGACCTAGAAAGTCTGTTAGCTGAATATGATGGCCTGCTTGTGATCGTACGTGGGTGGGCTATAGATGTTGCCTTGATATAGATTAAACAAGATAGCTGCTACAATTCATTTCCAGATCTTCAAGTCTGCAAGGATTCTGTCCGAGAATATTATCCAGTGTTGCTCTGATTTTGCTATCAGACAGTTTGACTGATCGGATAATAGCCTTTGTAAATCAAACCCAGAACTGTGCAGAAAGTGTGTTTGATTGTATGATGATATCTTAAAACACTGGTCACCCATTTGTCTGTCCACTTAGCGATATCTGACGGGTCTTGTATCATCATGAAGGGGTTTCTTTTGTGATAACGACTAGCTGACTAAACATTATTCACCTTAATTATTCAGCAATCGAATTTTAGGTGAATATTAGGGAAACGTTGAACTGCTTGACCAAATTGACCCCATGCCACGACTGACTAATTAGAATGGAGAATTCTCGAGAGACTCGCAATAAGAGCAAAAAAATAACAATGGCTTGTAATGGCTTATGGGAACCAGTGCTATTTTAGTATTTATTAGTATTTTTATATTTTTTATATTTGTATATATATATATATATATATAT
>NW_015505480.1:823175-829358 GCF_001515645.1 Sinocyclocheilus grahami | reverse complement strand
ACCACTGATTTGTAGTCGTGTCCTCTTTTGGAAGACCAAACAAAGTAGTTTCGCTTTCACAACGAAAAACACAGCGGCCTAGCGTGAGGGGAAGCCCCGGCTTAGCGTGCGCTGAGGCTGGGATAGAGTGAGCTGAGGCGGCGGGGTCTAGACAGGCGCACCCGGCGGATCCGACGAATGAGCGGCAACCACATGTGACGGACCCCAGGCTGGATTCCGCTTCGTCCACGGTGAACGTTGATGTATTCCCTCAGCGACCAGCACAGATCAGCTCTAGGCATGACGAAGCGGATATCGTCCTCTTTTGGAGGAGCAAACTAAGTAGTTTCGCTTTCACAACGAAGCACACAACGTCTTCATGGCTGCAGCGACAGCAAAACTACAGTGAGACTAAAAGTTACGCCTTCTTTCTTTGCGTGAACATTTGGGCGGCGTTATGCAAATCTTCCCACATAGTGATGTAGATATGTGGGGGCGTGTTAGAACGAGCTGTTTTAGGTAGGTGTGACTGACTCTGAACTTTTATAAAGAATATCTCTTTGGATTTGAGACTTTAGTCTTTGCAACTTTACAGATCTTCTTTATGCACCAAGAGCTTCTAACACTCCAAAGAGAAAGGAAAAATTGAAATCGCATCATATGACCCCTTTAATAACTATACTGATAAGGCCCCATTTTTGATTCTGCTCCCCCTCTATCTACTCCATTATCTTGATAAGAAAATACTCAAATAACATATGTAGGGCTGAAACGATTCCTCGAATACCTCGAGTAACTCGAATACAAAAAATCCTTGAGGCTTCGTTTAGTCCATTTACTGTAACTACACACGGAACACCGTGTTTCCCCACGGACCATTATTACTGACGCACAACCCAATAAATGCTGGACCAGACAATAGACTGTATAAAAACAGGGACCAGCCATTTAAAAAAGCGCTGGACACATTTAAGACCGTAAATCAATATGGTGGCCAGTTATAATGTCTCTACGTTAGCTATGTTTTGTGAAAGACTAAACGTCATTGTGCATAAAAATACCACAGAAAGAAAGTTAGTCAATATCACACGAAGAGTGTCAGTTTCACCTCTAAAATCAGCATGATTACAAATGTGATTTTATTAAACAGTTCAATAAACAAGAAGGTAATATTATGAGACTTACGTTTGAGACACTATATTGCCTGTTTTTGCTTTATTTTGCCAACAAAAAAAAATCCAAACACACACACACACACACACACACACCGTACGTATAGGGACATTTAAGAGGGTTTATTCTCCAAATAACTCTAATTTCATGTTGCAGAAAAATGTGTTTAAAAATTGTGTATGGTCTCTTGTTCTTGTTCCAAGTTACCTTCCTCTCCACTGATTTTTGCCTCTCACAAAAGCCACAAAGCCTTCCAAGAAGACAGTAAAGGCTTATGTCATGCTTGAGCTTTGGTTAGACAAACTTGAAAATTAAGTTGCACGACATAAATGCAATGTTTAGGTATTATTATTATTTTTATTACTATTATTTTGATTCATGCCTTAGTTTTAGTTTGTACTGTTTACCTTTTTTTAAAGTAATGTGAAATTGATTTTTTTATTTTTAGTCATTTATTTTATTTTTTTATTGACATATATTTTGTATTTGCATTTTGAATGCAATTTGGCAATTAAATACATTAAATGGGTTTAGATTTCACGGTTATTAATGTATGCAATTTCAGCAATAAAAATTTAAATTTTTCTAAAAAGAAAACAAATTAGTTGTTTATTTTAAGAGATCTATCTTATTATCTCTTGTATATTTAGTATTGCTCTTTAATAAAGAAAAATGACTTCTTATACGATTACTCGATTAATCGATGGAATAATCTGTAGAATACTCGATTACTAAAATAATCGATAGCTATAGCCCTAAACATATGGCACATCCTTAATTTCCATTCACAAGTGATTGCATGATGCATTTACTGTTGGGGGACCAAGGATCATCTTTTGCTTGCCTACTGGTTATTTGGCATCAGAAACATTTCCTGAGAGGCTGTGAGATTGAATATTTAATACCCAGCCCACAGCATTTTTCCATCCCTATCTAAAAACCATCTATGACCACCCTCTCTGGCACACGCACCCAAACATAAACTCAAACACTCACACCACATAAAACAAAGGCAGGAGGCAATTTCCAGGGATTTGAGAGCCAGCTACTGAATCAAAAATTATTCATTAGTGGTGAAAAGTGTGAAAAGCGCCTCTGTTCCCAATGTCCATATTTAATCTCATCTGGTTTCCCTGGAAACTTGTGTATTCGGTAGCAACAATTTTATTTCCAAGCATTCCAATGTCTGCTCTTCATTCGCCATAATATGAAACACATACATAGGCAATTAAAGCAACATGTAAAATGTACTAATAATTATTCACGGCATTAGAATCACATTTGCTTATTTTGCACACAATATGCAAAAGCATCAAAGATTATTCAGTTGTGATATAACCATGAGCAAGACAGTGTGGGTGTCATTTTGACTCTTTGCCCTCTGTGTCTCTTCCAAAGCTTGCAATTTATTCCGCTGACATGATTGAACATGATCAAATTATTTCTAAGCATCGTGAATGATGTGGTTTCTCCTGCCCTGAAATGGAACGGTTTTCAGCCTTACCTTCCAATTAGCTGGAACTCTCCAGAAACCCCACGGCGCCGCATGGCCATCAGCAGGCCACGGACCGTCATTCCTTCACAAAAGCAGAGGACCACGCGGGCTTTGGGCAGACGCTCCCGCAGTTTCTTAAGCAGACGGTCAAAGTGCTTTTCTCCAGCATTACTGTATATCTTATCAGAGTGGGCAATACATAGACCCTCCTCTGCGGCCAACTCCTTAAAGGCCTCCATGCCACTCTCTCCATAGTTACCTGTGTTCAGACACAAAATGTAGGACGGTTAATAAAGGATAAGCTAAAACTCATATGAAACTAGTGCAGCTTTAATCAAAGACACAGAATGGAGGATGGATTACCGCCACTGATCCAACACCTGTCAGACCAGCCAGAGCCCAGGATAAGAAATGGATGATAGTTGACTATGGAGGACACAAAATGACTGGCAACTGAAAAACATGAAATGGAGAAATGGTCACCACCATTTTGGATAGAAATGGCGTCATACAGTTAGAATGAAAACACAAAATAATAAAAAATAAAAAACAAATATATAAATCTCATATAAATGCCTTTTTGGAATACATGATTCTGAATGGTTGATCACAGCATTCAGTAATCAAATATTCTTGTTTAATAACTGATAAACAGCAACAGACTTTCTACATAGCTTGTTTATTCGCCATCATGTGATTCCAAACCATCATAATTTCAGGACACAATGAAAGTCAAATGCTGTTTTGGACCCCATTGATTTCAATTGTATAGACAAAAACAGTTGAAACATTCTTCAAAAACATCAACATTAGGATGACAGAATTTTCATTTTTGGGTGAACTACCCCTTTAAGTAGCTCATATCCCTCTTCTTCTCATATTTCATAACCACATGTTTATTTATTATGTAAGTAGCCAAAGCAATGAATCCCTTCAGAGTGATTCAAGACCTGATCACCCCGTCTGGGTTTATTTTGCGGTAAGGACCGGCTGACTGAACATTATCCTTTAATTATATTCCACAGGCATTGTACTGTAACCAGACAAGTAGGACACCAATAATACTTTGTGGTGCTCTTGAGAATTACTGCAAATTATCATAATAGGTCACTTGAACACACTGTGTCCTTTTCAAAATATTGTATGAATCAGAAACGGGTCCGTACAAAAGCTGCAGGCTCACAATGGTACACTTAAAACATCTTCCGTTCCATCCTACGTCTGGGCTGCCAGGCAAAATTTACATCTTATTGTGTAGGCAGCAGAGGTCACTGCTGTTGACTGTGCTCAGGATAAGAACAGTGCTGTCTAATCAGGAAAGATGAGAGGTGTGTGGTCACTGATGACTGTCTGGAGGTCAGTCTCTGTAGTGTGGGTGTGCGGGTAACAATTTGAGCACATTCACAGTTCTGTGGCTCTCTAACAATTCCTTTTTTACTCTGTTTCTCTCTTTTTTTAGGTTGTTTGGAATAACTGTATTTTGCAGCTTTAAAATAAAGCTGACATAAAATACTACATAAATGTTCATGATTAATAAATATTGATGAACTTAAACTAAAATTAAAAAGGTTGATAATATATATATGTGTTTTTTATTAAATAATTTTAGCCTTCCTGCTTAGAATCATAAAATTATATGGAGAAAACAAACAAACAAAACAAAAAACAAAACAGACTTGTGAGTTAAGATACTGAACTCAAATGAACTTCAAAATCAAAATATTATACAAGATAATATAAGTTCACTGCTCTGTTGTTTTGGTGATAACTAACTAGAGTGCCGACTTGACTGGTTTTAGAGGGCGATACCGATATGGTGGCCGATATATCGTGCATCCCTAATTTTTGGTACTTTTTTTAGCTGCTCACACTGGGAGATCAGCCAAACCAGTTGAAGACCACATTGGATGACCAGCTTAAACCAGTTAAAGGCAGCAACCAAGCTTTTATTTTTGACTTTTCAGCAGGATTTACATTAATAGAACTATATGTATTTTTTTTGTTTATCAAAAAAACTATCAAGCTCGTTTCAAACTGGTGCCTGTTTAAATATGGCCATTAAAATGTCTCTGAAACAGACAGATTAATTTATATTTGGCTGGGTAATTAATGTAATCAAAGATCTCTGCTGTTACTATGAGCAACAGGCAGAAATGTCCCGAGACAGTTGCTGATGTTGTGTTTATGAGTCCACAGTTCGTACCTGATAAACCATTACAGAGTCAATTCTGAGATGGAAAAGTCATCTTACTAATTATTTATCACCAAACCAACAGAGCAGTGAACTTAGAATTAGCATTATATTGCTTATTTAAATCTGTCTAAAGGTGCCTACTTTAGGATATTCTGATTTTTAACAAATGCTTGTTAGAAGTAGGTAGATGAAATATGAAAACAAGGAGGGCATTACTACTAAAATTGTAACTTAGCAGCAGTTACATTGTGTTTTATTCACTGAAGTTTTTATTTTATTTTTAAATATTTTTTAAATATTTTATTCCAAAACTGCTTTTATTGTCCTCATTTGTAAGTCGCTTTGGATAAAAGCATCTGCTAAATGACTAAATGTAAATGTAAGTATGCTGACAGTAACCTAAAGAGTTCATAAACCAAGCATGTTTGACCTTATTTACTTTCAATTCCATCAGCTAGTGGAACAGAATTTAAAAAAGTGATGTGGCCCATGAGGACATAAATCATCACAATGTGTGGTTTAACAGACAAGCTTTCCACCTCTGGACATTTTATAAACAAATCACCAACTGAATTGAAAGTGATACACAACAGTGCTGGAGGGAGTGACAAAAAATGTGTGTGTTGTGAGCGAGAAGGGGAGAATACATTATTACCCTCATTATGTATGGAGAAACTGAGTCATTAAAGCATGCTTCCATATGCAAATAATAAAAGGTCTTTGGTCCACTTGCACAACAACTCTAATGGGAGTGCATTACCATTTAGGTTCATTTAAAGAGTGGTGGACTCATTACCTTCAAATACAAAATTTCCAATTGTTTTTACTTAATTAAAAATGTTAACACGTAAATCCTGTGTGTTATACATTCACGCTTTTATATTTAAAGTCAGACTTACACAACCTAATCTAATTGTGTCAACCTATAGTCAAAGTAAGGGAAACTAGAAAGTGTTGTAACATGGAGTCTAATCAATTAGAAAAGAGCTACAATGGTGAAATCCACTGTCATACCAGCACCCTCCTAAAGTGACAGCAGAAGTTGTAAGATTCTGTATATAAGTCTATACCCTGTATATATTGTATATAAGTCAAATTTCTGGCTTGATTTGCAATCATGTTAAAGGATGTTAAATGATAGAACTATTTTAGCTTTAATCTACATGTTTGAAAAAAAAACTTGAAATCTTGTCACAGCTGACCAGACAGGAAGGGCTGTAACAATGTTCTTCTAATGGACCCACAAATATTGCACATAACGGTACAATGTATGGGCTATATATATATATATATATATATATATATATATATATATATATATATATATCTGTAAAACACACAC
>NW_015505480.1:820858-822136 GCF_001515645.1 Sinocyclocheilus grahami | reverse complement strand
ATATATATATATATATATATATATATATATATATATATATATATATATATATATATATATATGTGCACAACACCCACAATGACTGTTATGTTGTTTTTTCTATACCTATTTATTTTGCTGTTTTGAATTGAAATGTTTCAAATAAAATGGGAGGAGTAAATTTTGAAGTAGATTTAAATTCTGACATTATTTACTCACGTTAAAAACTTGTATGACTTTGTTTCTTTTGTGGAACACAAAAGAAGATATTTTGAAAAATGTTGGCAAGAAAACAGTCCCATTAACTTCCATTGTACTGTTGGTGATACAATAGAAAGTCAATGGGAACCAGAACTGTTTGGTTATAAACATTCTTCAATTTGTTTTTTATTGTTTTATTTTTTTGTATTCTACAAAATAAATGAAGTCATACATGTTTGGAATGACTAAGTTAAAGTAGAGTAATTAATGACAGATTTTTTTTATTTTGTGAGGACTGTCACTTTAAGGAACACAATTTAAAATGGCAATGTTTTCCCATTTACAATTCATCCAGTAACTCTTTGTCCTTGGCATTACTTTACACAATTTTGGGAGAAGTTATATATTTCTAAACTACTTTGAGTTACATACTTTTTTTAAGTGTTACAACGAACACAAAAGTGCTAAAACACTCTCCTTCCCTTCCTTACCAAGACACAGGGGCGGATTGGCCATCTAGCAATTCTGGCAAATGCCAGAGGGGCCGGACCATTTTGTTTAATGTGGGCCGGTCAGATTTTTTCTAAATATATATAAATAAAATTGTTTTTACGGGCCAACAGCGTATAGACTGTTCAAATGCGGAGTTTTGCGCATCATGTGTGTGTGTGCGTGCGTGCGCGCAAGTGTGTGTGTGTGAGAGAGAGAGAGCTAGAGAGACCAGCTTCATCACTGTGTCTGCCACGCGACTCTGTTCCCCTTTCTGTTCCCCTTTCGGGCTCTGTATTTACATTTATTTTGAAAGATGAAGCTCACGATTATGGTAAGGGGCGTTACATTTCCGACGAGTGCTTGCGGTGTTCGGCCAATCACAATGCACTGGGTCAGCTGGCCAATCAGAGCAGACTGCGCTTGTCGGAAGGAGGGACTTTGTAGAAAACGAAGCGTTTGAGAGAGGCGGGGCATAGAGGACCTACAATAATGTACAGTATTTGAAAAATAATGTGTTTTTTGAACATTAAAGCATGTCAACATATTCTGTTACACCAAATACACAAAATAATGATCTTTAAAAAAAGCATCATATGACCCCTTTAA
>NW_015505480.1:809463-820556 GCF_001515645.1 Sinocyclocheilus grahami | reverse complement strand
GGGCTTGAACTGATGGTAAAACTAATGACATTATTTACTGTCTTTACATTTATTTTGAAAGATGAAGCTCGCGATTATGGAAAGGGGCGTTACATTTCCGAGGAGTGCTTGCGGTGTTCAGCCAATCACAATGCACTGGGTCAGCTGGCCAATCAGAGCAGACTGCGCTTGTCGGAAGGAGGGACTTTGTAGAAAACGAAGCGTTTGAGAGAGGCGGGGCATAGAGGACCTATAATAATGTACAGTATTTGAAAAATAATGTGTTTTTTGAACATAGAAGCATTGTATACATATTCTGTTACACCAAATACACAAAATAATGATAAAAAAGCATCATATGACCCCTTTAAGCATTTGGCCCAGTCGGCAACGGCCGGCCGCCTGGTCCCGAGATGGGCCGACCGATTTACATTTATTTTGAAAGATGAAGCTCACGATTATGGTAAGGGGCGTTACATTTCCGACGAGTGCTTGCGGTGTTCGGCCAATCACAATGCACTGGGTCAGCTGGCCAATCAGAGCAGACTGCGCTTGTCGGAAGGAGGGACTTTGTAGAAAACGAAGCGTTTGAGAGAGGCGGGGCATAGAGGACCTATAATAATGTACAGTATTTGAAAAATAATGTGTTTTTTGAACATAGAAGCATTGTATACATATTCTGTTACACCAAATACACAAAATAATGATAAAAAAGCATCATATGACCCCTTTAAGCATTTGGCCCAGTCGGCAACGGCCGGCCGCCTGGTCCCGAGATGGGCCGACCGAACCGTTCAGTCAAAATCAGAGATTGCAACACAAGCTAATTTTCAGTAAAAGTTAGATAATGGACTGTAAAAAAGGAAAGGCGGTGCAGAAAAACTTTGAGAAAGGAAAAAAAGGGCTTAAGTCCGACGCTGCTAAATGCGTAAAATTAACTGAACTCTTTTCAAAAGGTTTAAATTCGGCTGCTGCAGCGGAGAACAGTTAGTGCCGCAGAGGTAAGAAGAAAACAGAAAATACAGCTTAGCGCAAGTCATTTTCACACTACTTCTGCCAGTTAGCTCCTGTGTTTTTTTTTGTTTTTTTTTTGACAGCAGCCTACATTGTATTAAACAGTTGTAAGCTTAGCGTAGAACCCCAGTATATTTTCAAATGTCATTGCTTCGTGATAATTGGTTAACTTAAGTGTTAACGAGCCTGTTACTAAATTGAATGACTGAAATATCAGCAGACAAAGTGGTATTTAGGGTAAAAACTGATGTAGGCTACTTGCAATATTGTCTAACACATCAAAAACCTATAGCAATAGCCATAGTACTATAGACATTTGTAGTGAACTTTTCTTTGAATATGTAGATAGTCATATATTAAAATAAAACATTGAGCACGCATACAGTACATAAGTTTACAGTAAGCAATTAATCCTTAGGTAGGGTGGACTGCAGAGTCAAGCCCTTTTTTGCTATTATTACTTGTTTGTATTCATGTGTATTCCAATGTTGAGAGCAGTCAGTGAGAAAATATTTTGCTGTAATGTTTAAGTCATATACTGTGTTCATTAACTAGGATGTTGCTGGAATCAGTACAGCCAGAGACCCCTGGTCTTTCAACACCAGTGCTGTGAAGAAGGATGCTACAGTAGGCCAAGCAGAGACAGGGAGGAGTGAGGTAGGAAAAACCCAACAGACAGACAGTGACAACAAAGAACAACATACTGTAGAGAATGACAGTAACAGCAGACAAATGGCATAAACAGACAGCACACAGACTCTACAACATCCTCAGATTATTTTTCTTTTGTTTTTACTGTATGTGTAAATTTGTTATAAACGTGAGCTCTTTAAAAAGTAGTAAGCATCGTTTGCCAGACACATACATTAAATGTTTAAATATCTGTTACATATACGGTACTGCTTATATTATTTCACCATCTGTACACAAATGTAAGTAGTGAATGTGTGTGTCCGTGGGTGGGGCTGTGTCACTGTGGTAATGTGGGCCGGTGTGGCTACAGTGCCAGGGCTGAATTTTTGTCCCAGTCTGCCCCTGCCAAGACACCAGCTCACATTAATTTACTAATTTACACAGTTTAGGGATCATTTGTAGATTTCTAAACTATACAAACATTTTGAGCAAACACATACAGAAGCTTGAGTCAATGAGCCAAAATGAGCAACGAAAACGTGTTACAATCCTCAGTGAAACCTGTATGGCATTTACGTCGTTTAGAAAAGTTGTTTAAAGGTCTCATACTTTTAACAAAAGGAACAGCGAGAACGGACTTACCCTCCGTGTGAACAGCAGACACGTAAGTCCAGTTATAGTGTTTGACAATGTCGAGCATGGCGCGCGCCTGCAGCGTGTCAGAGGGCACGACACGGAGGAAGTATTTGAAGAGAGTTTTGTCGCTCAGGTCTATGCTGGTCGCCGAATAAGCGATCTGGGGGATGTTAAACAACTGGAGGAGATTCTGCACCTGGATGGCCACCGAGCTGGAGCCCGGACCTATGACTCCAGCGATGGGCTTCTTGCTAGGAGGAGGCTGGTTGGAAGGGGTCCCGTCGATGCACCACTTAGATCCGTCTTTGTCGTCCCGAATAGAGATGAGGGAGTCTCGGATGAACTCGATGCTTTGCTCTAGCGCCACAGAAGAGTGCCAGCACGAGTCCCGGATCTCGCAGCCCAGGCTGATGTTGGGCAGCAGGTTCTGGTCGGCGTTAATACGGTCCAGCGTATAGAACATCGCTTCCACTCGCTGGATGCCGTACTGCTCCCTCACGTCTCCGCATTTTCTTTCGGCCACACGTTCTGCGGACGGCTGGTGGTGCACGGAGAACAGCGCACCGATGATCACGTCGCCATCCATGCGGGCGACAGACCGGGCCGCCGCGCGCTGGACCGCCGAACGCTTGTATATGTTCCCAAGCGCATGAGATGAGAGTGTCGGTAGAAACAGACACAGGAAAAGTGGAAAGTGTCCGCACGAGACCCAGGGCATCTTCAAGCGTGCCATGTTCCACATTGTGTGACGGGCATAGCTTGCGAGCTGCTCGTGCCAGCGGTGCTCGTTTCTCTGCAGTCCCAGATTCAATTAAGAGACCATGATGCGCACGCGAGACCACATGAATGCGCCCTGACACCTGCTGAGAAAACATAACACAGAGTTAGTTAGGGAAGACAAGTGCATTTATTATAAAAAAGCGTTTTAAAAGCATGCATCCATTAAAGGTCAGTGCAACGTATCGTTTAACACCGATGAAGTAGGGGAGTGATGCTGTAACAGTTTACCCAATTAAAAATGAGCTACATGGGTGAAATCACTCTGACCACCAGCCTAAATGCTGAGATTACAGTTGTAAGACTCAGTAAAATATAAAAGATGTATGGAACAAATCAAATGGATTATGCTTGGTTTAGAATTTAAGTGTGATTGATGACAGAAGTGGTATATCAGCAGTTTTCGTTTCATCTGATAAATAAAGCCACACGCTTTTCATCGGTCTAAAACTAGAAATACTATTTCCAGGGGTTGTAAAACTTTCCCATTTATTTCTTCCCAAAAGATTGCACAAAATGTGATAGTGCATAGGCCACAAAGTTCCGTAACTATTATGCTTTTAGCAAATGTTTGATGCATTTGCAGTTTTTAATTATTGGCCTACTATTTTAAATGATATGGGGTGGGGTGGCATAACAATTATTTGAACAAGCACATTTGATCACCACAATACGTGCACAAAATGTAAAATGTTTTCGGTTGTTGTTAGAGCTCACCTAGTGGGGCACTTTGTAACAACAGCACCCTTTATAACCCTTTTGGCATTCATTTACATAGATTAAGAATAAGCGGTATATTTACGAACTAATTTTAGTAGCAGACAAAGGAATATTATATTAAAGTTTGAGACGCATAGCTTAAAACACAAAGTTCAAATCAAAATACGTAATACGCGCCGGTCTCTGTTAGGTGACACTTCAGAAGCTTTCTGTGAACTATGAAGACAAACTATATAATTATCGAACGAAAGACTCACTGGTCGAAGAAACATGTGGTGTCAGAATGAGCATCATTCCCAAGTTTTGTTGGCGAGGTCGTCGTTTTCACGTCCTTGCAGGGACGATTTCAGCACCGCGGACAGCGCAGACAGCCGGATGACGGACAGTCAATGAAACTATAAGACGTGCCTTTGTAGTCAAAGCACAACTACTGGATGCAATGTGTTTGCACACAGAACCACAGACTGTGTCCCCTTAAAACCCAATGCGACTATAGGCTATACAAGATATACTTGTTTTAAAACAGAAGTAAAATGCGCTCATCTCACTACAATCTTAATCGAAGTCTAAATTCAGGGAAAGAGAGAAAACAGAATCCTAAAAAATAACTATTGTGCCGTATGATGCGTAACAGCAAAGACAAATGTCTTATGCCATACATCCAGAATCGTTTCTACGCTTCTTCTATCGTTTCCATTCAGCATTTATAAGCATCAGTGGCTTAATTGATTGCACTCAGTGACAAATGAGCCATAATTACAATGCAATGCCTCCTGTACTCTCATTGACTGACATTGCCGCACATCTGTCTGTACCTGCAGTTACCAAGAATACAAGCAACAATGGAAACATCTACACAGGAATTCGATCATTACGCACCTGAGTCAATGAGACATCGCTTTACCTCCTTCTGAGACAGCTGCTGCACTGATGATATACTTCAGTTATCAGTGTGCAGCCCAGCTCTCTCTCTCTCTCTCTAACATTTTGATGTTAGTGGGCGGGATCCACCAGACTTGGCCTGTCGGTACAAGTCGTCAAATAAGTAGTGATGTGAATGTAAATTTAGTGCTGTCAAACGATTAATCGCATCCAAAATAAAAGTTTTTGTTTACATAATATATGTATGTGTACTGTGTATTTTTAGAATGTATATATAAATACACACACATAGAGTGTGTATATTTTAAATATTTACATGTATATACATTTATATTCTTATATTTTATATTATACATAAATATATTTAATATATAAACATAACATTTTTCTTAAATATATACATGCATGTGTTTGTATTTATATATACATAATAAATATACACAGTACACACACATATATAAACAAAAACTTTTATTTTGGATGCGATTAATCGTTTGACAGCGCTAAATATCAAATGGAACATACGATGTGGACTGATTGACAACTTTCATAATAACAAATGTCAACTATTTTTAAACAAACCACTATTTTTGTGATAAACTTGTTATTATGTAGGTTATCTAAAAATCTGTAATAAATTTGAAAAGTAATAAATAATGACAGCAATTATGTTTATGTACACCCCATACAGATCCGAACGGCTCGAGCGGGCTTCTGTTGCTATGGCTACCTCAGACCAACGCGATTTCTGGTGGCTAGACTCGCTAGGTGAAATTAAAAAGCTCGTATTCATTTGCAATTGAACTTTTTCGGTCTGTGAGAACTTGCATACTCTTAAAACATAAACATATTAATGAACATAAAACAATGTAAAACATAAACATATTATTAACGAACATAAAACAATGTAAAAGGAATCTGTACTTTTAAGACCGCTTGTCCAGGCTGGCAGCTTGGTCGGCATGGGAGACCATTTTAAACCAGTTTAAACCAGCAAACCATCTTAGGCTGCTTTAAGCAGGTTTTTAGATAGGTAGTTCAAAATTACTAATGATGATTTGGGAATATTGGAAAAATGGGTGTGAAGCCTATTCGTCGAATTTTCTATGGCCTAAAAGTACATTCTACTTTAATTGACAAATATATGACAAGATTGAAGATTAAGATGAATAAAGAGCTTGGTCCTCAGACAAAGGCTTCATGGTGCAGGCAGCAAGGGATGAACTTCTTTCTGTGAAAATACTTTGTGGTAAGAGACATGAAATATGCATATGGATATTACAACACAATTAAAGGCACAATATGTAAGATTTTTTTTATTAAGATATCCAAAAACCACTAGAACAGTTTTATATATTTTGCTGACTTGTGTACTTACATTATCCCAAATGTTTCGAAGAATGTTTAAATCCAGAAAAATAAGCAATTTTCACTAGTGACACGGACCGTATCTATAGTGTCATTCAGTCTCCTGCCAATGACGTCATACACCCTCGATTTCCGGTTTTGTTTTGTAGAAAACATGGAAACACCAAAGACGCGCTCGTTCAGCGGCCTCGTTTCACTTCGACGGCTTTCCGCCTCACCCTGCTTCATACTACGACGTTAATAAATCATTAGCTCATCCATGAACATGATTTCTGCCCGAGTCCCGTCGGATTGCTTCGGCTGTGGGGATGAAGACGACAACTCCCATGATTCCACACCCAGTCACGGTGTCATCTAACTACGCCTTTGTTTCTTTGTTTGTTTTGAATACGCGACCTCTAGCGGCAAAACTGGCATATTGTACCTTTAAACAAATGCTTCACATTTAGCATATTTAACAGTAGTAATACATATTTTGGTATGAATCTCATGTGAAGCAACATGATAGGCTGGATATTATCTATAGGCTACTCTCTATTCACTGACAGAGCAGAACTCTATTTAGAAAGATTGGACTAGTAAATGCAGTATGAGAGTGAATTTGGTGGGAAAGTATACAGCGCCATCTGCTGACAGAATGACACTTCTGGTGTTTCTAGACTTGGCCATGTTTAATTGTAGACAATAGTTAACGTGCAAAGATTTAGGCTGTGCCAATATTATCTAATGGCAACATTTTTCAGGCCTAAAAAACTGATACTGATTTCCAGTTAGCTGGGTATAGAAACTATGATACAACTGGATTGGACTACAGATTATCTAGGCCTATAAAACAAAAATGCGGTTCAATATTTATTGCAATGGTGCTCTCTGGTGATTTAAGGTTGATAGAGCAAAAACATAAAATAAGGAGGTGTGAAATGTAGACCCATTACGTCTTACTAAATGTTACTTTTCAGTGTATTTTCATCTTAATCCAAGTATTTGATATAATCCAAGATATTTTTCGGTTTTTATTATATAATTATTTTTCGGTTTAGCCCTGCTCTTTTGTTATATGTATATATATATATATATATATATATATAATATATATTTTTTTTTGCTATGTTATTAGGTGCATATAAATATGAACAGTTTTTATTTAAAAAAAATTACCTGGACACTAAGGTTTAACACTTGGTTGGTCCACTGGGTGGCAGCATAGCAAGAGTTCATGATCCAATATCTGTCATGTTATAATCCTATAAACAAAATTCATAGCCTACAGTTTTGTTTCTTCTGAACTAACATAGTTTTGACAAATATTAATCATTACTTGTATGGGATTTTACAGCAGTTGTTGCTTGCTGGTGAAATGTCAATACATAATAAAATACTTTAACAAAAATGATTATTTTAATAGTTTCAGTGCACCGATTCGTGAGCGCTTGAAGACGAATTATTGTAAAACTGACACAAGACAAGGAATTATTTTGGATTAATCTCTTCAATATTTTCAGAGGCGTTCGCCTGCTTCTTTTTTTCTTGCCTGTCACTCAATATGGGCCAACAAAGGTCAGATACCAAAATTATGTCAAATAATTAAAAAAAATAAACTATCTGAAGTAGGTTGAGTTTTGGTACGTTAAGTTATGCTATCTAGAAATGCTGCCTTTTAAAAACTAAAGTCCGGTAAAGTTGTGTATAAAGCTCTCTTATGTCTCAAAACCAGTGAGTGTTTGCACCCTATATGGCGTTGCAAAATAAACTCGGGAGATATGAACCTGTGGGCATGTCCACCGGCATTTTGTTGGGAGGGCTGGTAAAGGCGCATATGGTAAAAGTACTTTATAGTGGTTGGAACGGCTGCTCTACAAATTATTAATAAGCCAAACACATATTGCACGCATGATTTCGCCAGATGAGCTTTATTTTTATACATGGCAACACTGGGAGGAAGTGTCAGGCAAACACGTTGCATACGATAGTGGAATGGCTAGTGTCATGTGAAATGAGGTCTGAAAAAGGGCGGGGCTTAGCGGCCCAAATAAATAATACTCTTTATATTTAAACTTTTCAATGTGTGTTTTCATTTCAAATGCTATTAAAGTTTCACAGTGTCATTATTTGCGTGTAAAATATCACCTAGATAGCGGTTAAAGTAGCATGTGGTCCATGTAACTTTTCTCGGCGTCTGTCAGGATGAGCCAATCACGACTGTTTGTTATTCAACTTGTTTTTATAGCAGCTGTCGGTGCGGATTTCTGTTTGCATGAAGTACCAGACCTAGGAATTAATACCTTTAAATTGTACACTTTTAAAAAACACAAATGTCTTCAATCAAACACAAAACGTCCTGACATTTGATTGCTGCTCAATGAAGATTTATGTTTGTGAGCCGCCAAGCGCCCCCTGCAGGAAAGCAGTTTTTTGTCCCAGGTTTTTAAACCACATTTGTCATCCCAGTCACGTGATGCAGAAAGCAGGAAGCGCAGCGACATCCACAGCAGCACTAGAGTGAAACTGCAGACAGCTCGACCTGAACGCCCGAACCAGGACTGAGAATAAACCAACTAGACACCATGTTTTGGAGGCTTTTCTTCGTGACAGTATTACTAGCCCTCTTCGGATCGTTGACAAGCCAGGGATTTGCGCAGGGTGAGTGGATGTCGAATCTGTAATGTAACAGTGAAACAGCGAGTCTATTTGGCACAACACACACCAAAACCGTCTCTATCACGCCATGGGCTGCACCTTAAGTGTGTAATTAATTAGGAGTGGTTGCGATTCCAGTTCCATAACGGATTATTTTTGTACTTCTGAGGAATAAATGTTGGGTAATGATTAAGTTTTTCTTGCATCAACTGCCCTCGGTAACGTTAGTCTGTTGTCAAATGACAAGGTCATTTTAGATTTCAAAAGAACGGATACAACTATTAAGAAATAAATTCGCTTTGAAAAGTCTTATGTAAATTAGATAGACCTTTTTAATGAACCGACTCATAAGAATCATTTGGACGGTAATCCGACTACATTGACCATCCCGCATATTTTAATCCACTAAAAAGAACCGGTTCCCAAGAGTCGTTTTTTTTCTTCTTTCAGGAATCGAACTAAATTACTTTGGTCGCTGTGCACCCTCGGTAACGTTAGTCTGTTGTCAAATGACAAGGTCATTTTAGATTTCAAAAGAACGGATACAACTATTAAGAAATAAATTCGCTTTGAAAAGTCTTATGTAAACCTTTTTAATGAACCGACTCATAAGAATCATTTGGACGGTAATCCGACTACATTGACCATCCCGCATATTTTAATCCACTAAAAAGAACCGGTTCCCAAGAGTCGTTTTTTTCTTCTTTCAGGAATCGAACTAAGTTACTTTGGTCGCTGTGCATGGCTGTGTTCAAAATGCCATACTATCATACTACTCTTACTATTTCTGCGGTATTCAGTATGTATGCTGTGCATAGTATGCCAATTTTCTGCATGCGTGGAATACCAGGTTGGCCTACTATAGTTGCCAGAATCTGCTAAATATAACTCAAGTACACTGAAATCAGTACAGAAACTGTGTTCGGAATGGCATACTACTGTAGGAAACTTTTTCCTCGTCGAAGCAGAAAACCAGGAGACGTTGGGATATCTTTCATACAGAAGTCACTCTTTATTGAGGACTCGCTGTGCGTCGCTGCAGTCATCCAAGTCTGACTATAGCTCGGCACAGTAGAGTTTATATACATTTTAAGGGGGCGGGATTCATTCAGTGGAGGTGGAGACAATCTAAACAAAGCATGCAAATGCAATACAGGAATCAGCCCATTACCGGAATTTCTCCAGCCCTGATCTCATCAGCATAACAGTGTCATTCAAATGCATAGGTGCTAATCCAATCAGTCTGACAGTCCTAATACAATCAGCATAACTACTCAAAGACTGGGGCAGAGGCACCAAGAGCCATTACAAACAAAAGGTGATCGTCTCAGTAATCTGGTTCATTTTACTAACAATAAGAGAACAGGAACAGACAGGAACCTCTTGCCACACCTTGCTTAAGACAATCATTTGTCCGATGCAATTCTTAAATTTGTAATCCCACACTACCATACAACTCCTACTGTATTGCAGTATGCTATGTGAATACTGTGAATAGCATGTGAATTTTCTGTATGCATGGAATGCCCGGATTACCTGCTACATTTGCTGAAATTTGATTTATGCATCTGAACACACTGCATGGGAGACTGTTTCCCAGAATGCAACGCGCTCCATGTGACGTTTCATCTTCAAACTGGAATGGAGTGAACTGGAGACGGGCAATAATAATTATAAATGTAACACTTGTATGTGTACGTATGTATATACATATACATGTAAACTACAAACTATCGCTGCGTATCTAAAAACGATATCGTTAGTAGGACATAAATTGTACTTTAATCTCTATGGCACATTTCCAATCAAGTTAAATGATGTCACCTTTATCTCTGTACTGTAGCACTTTACACAGTAGGCCCTATTGTTTCGAAGATATGAAATAATAATAATATTGCAGTAATATAATATATAAATAAAAATAATATTTCAATTATGCAAACAGAATTAAATTCCGCTGTCAAGCAGTTTTAAAAGAAACTGAGTGTTTTTACAGAGGCTTTTTGCATTAACTCTGCCCACCGAAGCCTGGCTGCGATAAACAGCACTACAAAAGACGCCTGTTTATCTGTAGTATTAGTATCAGTGGCGCAGTGAGTAAAACACGCGGGATGTGTGCTTTTGACGCAGTCGACCCGAGTTCGATTCTGCCTTTTGTCAAACTCGTGCTTCTTTTCCCATTGCATACCAGATCAGAAAGGCATTTATTTTCAATAAAATTAAGTAAATATTTGAAAAGTGGAAATAAAATGCCTTATTATAATACAGTGTTATTAGGTATGCTTAGCTGTAGGTAGGTTTTTGTCCCAATAAAGTTGCATTCATCTAAAAAAATTTCTATATATGATAATTTACAGTCAATATGTTATTGCATACTGTTTTATAATGTACTACAATACTTAAGTATAATCAGTGTTGGGAAGGTTACTTTGGAAATGTAATAGGTG
>NW_015505480.1:792438-809075 GCF_001515645.1 Sinocyclocheilus grahami | reverse complement strand
ATCAAATTTGAACACATCCACCACAAAATCAGACTTTAGTACCGCCTTTTACTTTGAGATTGTTCTGAAGTTCAATGCAGATTTAAAATCATAAGAAATAGTTTACTTTGTATAACTACAGGAAACACTGCATCTAACAATGGTTTGGAAAATAAATAGTTAATTAAAAAATAATAATAAATAAAAGCATATACATCAACTCAAATACGGTTATCTAATAAGCATGTGTCCTATTCTGTGTGCTAAACTCCTGAAACATTGGTGTCTTTTTGAAGCATTGGTGTCTCTTTGTATATGATATGATGATAGTTTTCTCAAAATAAGTAAAATGCCCATGAAGTGACTCAGAGCAGTTCTAGAGATTATGTTTATGTGTTCATGTACTCATATATTGAGGCGGCAGAGGCTGAAAACACTGCGAGCTTCAGTAGGCCTATGTGTAGTAAATGAAACCGCATGTCTGCGCCATTAATTTCCACGAGGGGCGTACTGAAAAAAACTTCAGGCTGGGAAATCTCACACTCATACACCCGCAACAAATTCTGAAACATGGACAACCCTATTTTTTGTGGTTAATTTGTGGTTACCATGGTTTAACAATAGTAACCATTGTCTTTGGATTTATAGTAAAATCATCGTTCATTTTCGTAAAGGTTGTTGTCTGCCCTAGCTCCCCCTAAACCTATAAAATCTGATTATTTGTCTGCTAAATTACTACTGTAACATTACAATAGATAATAATGATGTTCTTTATACAGTATTTTAAGTGATGACTGATGAGCAATGGGCTGCTGCTGCTTAACTAAGTAAACAAAGACAAAACTACAATAGCATATTTACAGATGAAACTGACCTGCACTTGAAACCCTGAACAGCAGGCCTAGTTTTGCTTCTCTGCTCCACCTGTGCGCTTCCACAGTCCACTCCATTCTCTGTCTCGCATTGATTACTCTGATCCAAACCGTTTGGCGGAGAGCGCGAGAGCCGAAGCATTGCCAGGCACGACTAACCGATTCATAATTTATTAGAGATTTAATTATCGAATGGCGAATTCGGAAATAATCGCTTTAGTACATTCGGCAGGCAATTATACAATAATAATATTAAAATAGCGGGCCAAATCAGCTGCCAGACCACCGAGAATTGTCCCGGTTCTCCCGATGGCCAGTACGCACCTGATTTCCACAGACACGCAGAACGTGCAGGATTCATATATTGTCTTTTTGTGGCTTAATATTCACAGACACTAGTCCATATCGCGCTTTGATTCAAGTGTACTGACCTACTTTTGATTTATTCGTCCAAAATGTGGCATATTCTGTCCGCGTTAGGCTATAGGAATTCCGTTTTTATGACTGGATTCTACGAACCAGTCTGTGTTTTTTTTAATTATAGGGCTGTATATCTCAGAGTAGTCTGTGCAATTTGGGAAAGAAATCAATTAAATCTGTATGTGGATGTGTGTAAATATTCAAATGTAATCCCCTTTGTAATCGTTAACATTTTCATAAGTAACTGTAATTTAATTACCAATTTTTTCTTAGTAACTAACTGATTACAGTTACATTTATTTTGTAATTAAATTACATAACGCTGTTACATGTAACTAGTTACTCCACAACACGGAGTATAAATATCTGCCACCTAACTATTATTTACATGCCTGTTGCTAAAGAAAATGCTGTTTAGTGTAGGCTAAACAGAAATTATCATTATTTGCACTTAGTGTAACTAGAACATATCACTTTTTCCAATTAGTGTAACTGCCAAAAATAGCATCGTTCAATTAAAGACAGCTCAGCGTTGATTCAGCTGTGTCCAATATGTAAAGTTCATCAATTATGAAATGAGTTCAATTGGGCAATATAGCATTAACATAATGCAGTAAGCAAGTATGCCATTTCGAACACAGCCCATGTGTTTGATTCAACAAAAATACCTGATTCTTAAGAGTCATTTGGTCTTGAATTGGAATTTCCTGGTTGTTTTGTATGTTTCGCGCTATAGATTCAGTTGTGATGTAGTTACAAGAATCCACAGTGTTTCGTCCATACCGGCGAAGGAAGAATCGAGAACAAAAACCTTCTTTGCTGGTGATTTTGAATGAATCATTCGAAAGAACTGTTTATTGATTCCCAACCTTAGTTTTAATAACATATTGTTAAACGCTGGTGATGCACTTTGGCCTCGTTATGATTTTTTTCGTGATTCAGATTTACCATATGCGTTTTAGATATTGCCCAATACTGAACTCAAACTGTACAGTTTTTTAATAACCTGTCTGAAATAATTAATCACTTTTCGTGTGTCTCACAATGATCGCTGGTTTGCCGCTGTTATGTAATCCAATACATCAGGGTTTCTATTTTGTTGTCTTGTGGCTTTGCTTCCATTGAGATCTACTGTGTTGTGAAGTTCTATATTTATCCAGAGAATCACATGTTGGGCTGTAAAATAAACCAGAGAACTTTCTCTCTCTCTCTCTCTCTCTCTCTATTGGGGCAAAGGCACTAGGCACTTGGGCTGTGTTTTAAAATCTACTGGGCTGCCTACTTACGCAACCATTTTGGGCCCTGCATGAAAATCTAATTCATTCTTTATCTATTTAATGCATGTTATTAATCTTATTGTGAGCAATTTTGACCTTGTAATGTTTAATCGAAATGTCATAACTGGACCTTTGGTGAAAATGACAGGCTTCTCTCTGGAGATGTATACTGGGCTTTCTTTTGTGATTCGTTACACTCACAATGTGGGGGGGAATCTGCCGTCATTTCTATCTCACATCTGTCACAATGTTTTTAAATGACCTTGGTTTGTGTGTGATTTGCCAGAGACATCAGATCATGTTCATTTGGTCACAAGACTCATTGGTCCTCTTGCCAGTTTTTCTGTTACTCCACATCTACACAATTTAAGATTAAATGTGTCAATTCACTAGCAGAAAAGATTTTAGGTTGGCATAAAGTGGGTATGGCTCCGGTATGTTTCAGCTAGAGACTTGAAGAATGTGTTACTAATATTTTGTGGTTAATCCGTGTGCCTTGTTTTTAGGTTTAAAGGCCAAGAGATAACACTGACACATACTCTGGCAACAAACCTAGGTCAACAACACAAGAAACCTGTATTAAAATGCCAATGTGTTGCTTGAATATGACATGCTTGATGGAAATCTCATCATTTTTTAGGCATGCTATTTAATGCGTGGTTTCTTTTGCAGATGAAGACTGTGGTTCATTCATATCTTGTGAAGCATGTGGAAATGTGACTCACTGCCAGTGGATGAATTGCTCAGGTCAGTCCCTCCTCCATGTCAAATTCAAAGCTCATATGACAACAGTCAGCTGGCTCATATGACAACAATCACCTTCATATATATATATGAACCTTGCTTAAGCACACTTGAAACTTTTCTTTTAAGCTATTGCTATATTTTTCCAAGCCAACATTTTGATCTATTTGGTATGATGCACACATGCTTAACCTGACTTGTTAGTCACAGTGAATTATCTGTTTTAGCATAGTACTCATTTCATTAATGTTAAATGGATTTGGCCTTCTAGCAGCATGTGATTTAAAAAAAAAAATTTTTTTTTGTGAATATATATTTGTTTTTGCTTCAGTGGTGTTGATATCCAGTTTAGTTTGCTATCCAGTTGTGTTTCCCCGTTACATAAAGAGAAAATGAAAAGCATAACCTTTAGTTTTCCTGTTCCCAGATTATAATTATGGATTTTCTACCAAATCATCTCAGATGATTAGCATTGGTCTGCACATTGTTGATTCAAAACACAGATCCTGTAACTGTCTAAAGTGTTCCTAATGTGGTGTACAGATAATAGATGAGATTGTAAACCAGGGTTTATGTGTGTGGCGGTTCATTCAGTGCTAATGCTGGCTTCGGTCAGTGTGAGCCTGAAGTAACTGCCCTTTTATCCCTGGAGTCCTTCTCCATGCCTCTTTGCTAATGGATGACGTGAAATGAATCAGGGAGAGTAAACATACTAATAAAACACACACACTGTTGCTATGGTGCTCGAGGCTCTTAAGGAAAAAAAACGGGAGAGTAAGCAAGCAAAAAAGTAGCCATATCATGGGTGAAAGGAGTGGAAAATTAAAATTACAGCATGAATGAATAATGAAATATCTTTCTTATATTGTTTTAAATAAAATAAAATTGTTTTATTTAGTTTTAAGACATAGGTGATCTTAAACTTTTAATGATTTTGAGTTTAGGTGCATCAAAAAATCAGATGTAAGGTTTTCACTTTGGCCCAGCATAAAGTCATTGCACTGAAGTCAGACAGCAAATGTGCCAAATATTAAAGAAAAAAAGAATAATGTTTACCGGGTCCACATGTGATGCAAAATATCTTTACAGGGCTGCAAATAAGCATATAAGTTTTAACAGAACATAATAACCTTTTCTGGCACTGTTGGATCACTTTTTATTTATTTACTTTACTTTACTTTACTTACTTAAGTGACAATGTGTCTTGTAGGCCAAGTATGGTAACCCATACATGGAACACACACATACTATAAAAACACACCCTCAGAGCAGTGGGCGGCCATTTGCAGTCATTTTGGTTTGGTGCCTTGCTCAGTATTGAGGGTGGAACTCCTACAATTCCTGTTGGTACTGAGAATCGAACCCACAACCTACAGGTTACAAGTCAGGCTGCAACTGCCCATTGCCATTTTGTTGTGAATGACTGTGTGTAGCGTGGTGTCAAGCTGAGTGCCGATTATCTTGATGCAGCCAGATCAGAGCAGTGTTATCAGAACACTCTGCAGGTGATTAAGGCAAACAAGAGTGCTTGATACATGTACACTAGGGTACATGGCAGTTGTGGCCTAATGGTTAGAGAGTTTGACTTGTAACCCAAAGATTGTGGGTTTGATTCTCTGTACCAGCAGGAAATGTAGGTGGGGGGCACACTGTTCCACACTCAATACCTACAGATCAATACTCTCTTACACACTCAATACCCACACTCAGCTTGACGGCACACTCTACACAGTCATTTATGACAAAATGGCCCCCCCAATTGCTCCCGGGCACCACAGCAAAATTGCTAGTCAATATACAATTTAATATATATGAAATTGTTTTGCTACTTGACATACAATAGATATAGGGCCAAAACAAAACCTAGGTGTATAAATTGACAACGCGTGATTCATAGTTTTGTATCACTGAAGCGTTAAAAAAATTCTGTTTTAATAGTTAGAATGTAATTAGCATGTAAGCTTGTTGTTTGTTTTTGTGTCGTTTATTTATTTTTATTTAATAACTTTTTATTTATTTTGAAATCTGTCCTCTGGCTAATAGTGAAGCAGGTCATTTATATTAAACTGTCTACCACAATACAGTTATAAACCACTGATTTTAATACCCCCCCCCCGCCCCCTCGCCCCCCAAACACTTTTTTTGGCCATTCCTCTTACTTGCGCCAAACAAGAGAGCCAAAATGTTGCAATAAATTACATTCCCAAGCTTAGTCCCTCACTGTTAACTATCTACAGTTAGAGAACCAGACATCAGTTCTCAAAACTAGTTAAAACCGGCATCTCGCTTCTTTTTTCTCCCCCAAATATGTCAGTGGAGTGCTGGGTAATATCAGAGATGCATTATATACCCATAGTTAGCATCCTGTCATTCTGGGGGACTTGCCAGCATTTCTTAAGTTATACTTTTGGGAGTTTATGTGGATTTGAAACAATAAAAGCTCCGCCAATCCAGTTCTACTAACAGCCGAAATGAGTCTTCATTAGAATTAGTCGATTCTGCCGGACATGCGAATAGAATGAGGCACTATGAGAGTGGAGGATCCATGATCCCATTCAGAATGATTGACAGTTGAGTCAAAGTGCCTTTAGGTGGAGGCAGTGGCTTGCTGCCTTAAAAGTGTGAATGCGTTTGTGTTGGGCCTCCGTCGAGGTCAGGCTCTGTGTAAGTGTGTCTGTATGTCAGTGTGTTTATAGACACGCATGCATGCTTGTTTCGATGATGTAGATCTAGTGTCTGCCGGCTGGACTGATTGCTATATTATACAGAGTAGATAATTAAAAGTTAATTCATTTGTTGGATAATGTGTCATGGTTCCTAAAAGCTTCTCTCAGTTCTGGAGGTTTATTTTATTGCTAGTCCAGAAACGTCGGTTGGATGCTAGCACTCCCTTTCAAAAACATTGATATTTGTACATAATCAGACCTCTTTGACCATAAACTGAATCAATATCGTTATATATAAGGCACTAAAATGTCTTAAACTGAGGTGTAATACTTCAGGGTGATTAAAACAGGCTTGTAATTTGATCCTGATATTTTTTTAGCAGCATTTGTGATAAATATCCTGAAGAGAACTGAAATATGCCCTAGAAAAGTGCATTCAGGATATGTTTTGCTTATTCTGTCATTTTGTTTTTCTGTTGCTACAATTATCTGAAGATTTTGATGCAGTCTTAGAATAGAGCTAAGTCAGTCTCATAATTTAATGCTTGGGTTTGATTTTTTGAAATCTAGTTACTGATTTTGGGTAGATTTGATTCAAATGCAGAATTGACCTACACTATGCCTAATTCCTGCCTTGCTGAGTGTATTTCGTTTGGTACTCTGTTCATAAAATCATTTGTCTGGGTAGTGTGTTGGCACATTTATAGCCCGAGGCCCTGTATATTTTTTTCCCCCTTCATTCCTGTGTTATGAAATTTGAAATGTAATAATCTTGATTAGCTTGCAGCTAATAACGTCCTCTGCGAGTCAGAATGCCATTGGCTTGGGAAGTGATTTGCATTATTTGGGTTGCAAATTTTGTAATGGCAGAAATGAATTGTTTTGTTTGGTGCATGCTTTCGTTTTTTATCTGCTTTGTTGACATCCTAATGTCAAAGTGTTTCATTCCCAGCATGTTTCTCAGAAGATGACTGTTAAGGCTTCACTTTCTTTGTTGAACCACTCTAATTGCTTGTCCATTGTCGTATCACAGTGCTTAAATGCCAACGGTGTCTATTTTAGCATGAGTCACTGAAAAGCTGCTATGATGCTTCATCGTGCCTATAGTGTAGTCAAATGAAATCCTATTGTTTGCTATTTCGCTTCAGCTTTGCCAAATTAAAAACACTGTTTACTTAAGAAAAGTTCAGACTGCACAGTGTTTCGATTGTGTATTCTTTTTCAATAATGAACATAAAACACAATTTCACAACTCCTCACAGTATTGTCTGTTTAGCATCAGGCTACATCCAAAGATCCCACTTAGTTGCACATGGATTTTAGCTGTGCAGGCAAAGGGCTGTAAAGGACATGCTACATTTTCGGATGAACTGTCGGTTTTAATTCCATATTCAGAGCTCAGTGAAGGATGCTAATGTTTGAGAAGGTAAACGGCTCAAAATCCTCTCACACTCAGAGAATTCAACCTAACTTCAAGTAGTCTGTGGCCTTGATTTCTTATGCCTTTGTTTGTGTGCATGCATGCATCAGATTTCCACAGAAACAGCCATAACAATGCCATATTCTGTCATTGCTCTGAGCTAGTGTTGCATTCCTTGCTGCAGCTTTTGAAGATGAAGTGCCTTAATTATTTAAGATTAGACGATGAAGATTACTATTGTCCTGAAGACTTGCATTCAAAGGGACTTGAATGTTTTAGAGTGAAACTTTTTGTTTATTGAAGTTTTGAGTGGATAATGAGAGGTACATGGAGTATAGCATCTTGCTTGTGCCACCATTTTATCTAATTGCTAAGATTTAACTGAATTTACTGTTTTTTTTTTTTTTTTAATGATTGTAATTACCTTTGGCCTGTTGTCCTGTAGTGCATTTTTTTTTTATTGCTTCACATAAACATGCACATGCCCCATATACACTCCTGTCACTTAGAAGACGCTTACTGTTGCCTCTGTGTTCAGAATGTGTGCCTTAATTGTTTTATGCTCTATTATGTTGGTTTTATTTCTCTGGAACTCTTTCTTTTGTTCTTGTGTTTTCTCTCGTTTCGGATCTGCATTCGCAATTAGGTTGGATATGTGATTAATTAATTAAAGTTTGAATATTGTAAAACGGTTGTGGGTGTTTTATGTTGTCTTTTTCTTTAAGAAACCTTTGTGACTGACACTTTTACGGTACCATATATAGTTTCAGCCACCATTGAGATTAATTCCCACCGCAATAGTTAATTGTGACTTTATATCTCCAGATATAAGTGGCATTTTTCACAATTGTGACTTTGTCTTGTCTGAAGTGGAAATGGGCTTCCATAGGCCACAGTTCGCAGAATATAAGGATTGTTTTTTTTCAGTGTAAAGGTTTTTAGTGATGCTTTTGGCAATTATTTTTAAAAGCTGCTAGAGGTGATATAATTGTCTAGTATATAGTTGTATTTAGTTATTTTACACACAAACCATTATCTCTCTCTCTCTCTGTATATAGTCTAGGAATATAGAGGTGGAGAAACTCTTATTATTGAGAATAAAGAGCCTTGAAATAATTTAGGTTTACATAAGTCCAGTGAGAATTCTCATTAAAATGTCTTTTAATCCCTGGACTATATTTAATCTATTTCAGTGTCACTGTGTCCTAGAAAACAGTCCTTAAAACACACACACTGTAATGTTTAACTAACAGGATATGCGCTCACCCTGAGGGTCAGCTCTATTCTTGCTTACTTTGCATCAAATACCTAGGTTTCTTCTCTGGACAGGATGTGCATGTGTTGGGATTCAATGTTTTCCCTCGTATTACACTACTGAAAAGATGACTATAAAGGTTATGAATCATTTAAGAGAAATTCAGTATTACAAGGGCATTTTGCATGATGCACTGTAATAACCAGTCAACATGCCGACATCATAATCATGGATTGTGAGCACCAAGAATCAATGATATTACATTGTGTTTGCCAGTACTTCCTGTATTCAAATGAGTTTATGCAATACTGATTTAATCTGTACTGTGTCACAAAGCATAATCCAATAAGACCGTATGAACAAAACAGTCTTTTCTTTTCTGCCTGATTACATGTAGAATGCTTTTGTTCATTTTTGTAATCTGCTCTTCTCTCTTTTATATTTTTTCATATTTGTGGTTTTTCCAAGGTGTAAACCTGGTGACCATCATGACTTGTGGTTGTAACAAGATCAGATGTCGGAGAATGGGATCATTTTGTTGTGGAAACTGTGTAGGAAACAATGTGTCAGCTGATTGTAAATCAAATAAGAAAGAAACCACACAAAAGCTGATGCTGCAAGAACACTTTTTTCCCCTCACGTTTTATCACCAACACTACCTTTCCGGGTTTTACTCTCTCACACTTGGAATAGGTGAAATAAACAAAAAGTCTTACAGACAGGCCTTTTTTCATTATTTAGTGATTATATGGCAGGAATTAATTCTATCCATTGGATGGTGAAAAGTGATCAAAGTTTAGACTACAGAAATAAGAAACCAAGTTGGTCTGTACTATAAATATATGTAGATATTTTATTTACAAAATATTAACAGAAATAAAAAGCAATTAAAAATCTCATGAGAGTCATTCAGAGTTATATAGGTTTTTGGAGTAAAATCAGACGAGTCAGTGTTTTCTGATCTTCTGAGGGCAAATTTCAGGTATCATTCCAGTGCCCTCTTGAGGTGCTATAACTCTTCTAAGCCCCGGATGTGTGTTTCAGGACAATGTAACTATGTCTCCCATGCAATGTCCTGTCTGCGGAGGCTAGAGCACAGTTTCTGTGTCTCTCTGAGGAGCCTCAGGGACTCTTGACTGCTCCTGCTCTGTCCCGTGCTGGCCGAGGCTTTGACAGGGGACGGTGGCAGTGGTTGTACCCCACTCTGTGCCCTGGTTTTGCGCTCTACACTGGCGGCCCTATGATGCTTCTGCTGCTTTAGCCTAGATGGCTGGGAGAGTTTCTGAACCTACAGGAGCAAAAACAGCTTGACATACATCAGTGTTTTCTGAAGGATGTTTTTATTTAAATACTATTACAAACAAAAAAAAACTGTTGAAACTGTAATGTGTAACTTCAGCTGTAACAAAGTACGAACGTACTGTTTGCTGATGCTTGCGCAGTTTGGAGATTTGAGCTGCTTTCGCCTCCATTCTCTTGACCAGACAGTCCAGCTCTCGCTCCAGATCGTCATGAAGCTCTTGTTTAGAGGTCTCGTCTATCTGCTTGACCAGCTCCTGGTGTTCACTGTCACACACACACTATGTTTACATTGTATCCTACTGTCCCTGTTAATGCATTACAAAAACTAGTCTTGATGGTTAAGATAGTGTAACTCACAAGCTCATCTGTCCCAGTTCATCCTGAAGGGCGAGCAGAAGATCAGAAAGGCTGCCCAGTGTGGAAGCTGCTTTGCTGGGGGAGGACGGAGGTCTGCGCTGGGCCCGCTGGTTCTCAGAAACAGACTTCTGCAGTGCGCTGACTCTCTCACACAGCTGTGGGTTTCTGTGCTTCATCAGGTGCAAAACACTCTGAACATTGGCATTGACTGAGTGACTGGGACTGGTCGCCTGAGAGAGAGAGAAAACTGTTCAAGATAACATTTATTATTATCATAAATACTGATGATAATATTTTTGTGGCAATTGTGTTTCTTTTTTTCAGGATTCTTTGATGAATAGAATCAATAGAATATAAATAAATAAATATTTGAAAGAAAAAAAAACTTTTGTAACACCGTAAATGTATTTACTGTCACTTTTGTGTAATAATAACCATGTATAAATGTAAATAATAATCAAGTTATGTGTCGAGGTGAGGTCATACTGACTGTTCCAGCCACAAACTGGAGGCGTTTAGCCTTTGGAGTGGGAGGCGCATCCACCTTCACTGAGGAGTGCTTCTGACATAAGAGAAATTATTAAAGAAAATATTAACACAACTCAATGCAGAATACATCTGTAGTATTCTGTTGTGTAAATATACTGCCACCTTGTGCTCACTATACATTACTGCAGAGCATTTTTTTTACCTTGCAAGAGGCCTTTTCTTTCTTCTTTTTCTTGCTTTTAGGTCGAGTCACAGCAGAAAGGGAGAGGAGATTGTTTTCAAGCTCTCGCTGCAACTGATGCCACGAAAAGCAGACGACATGAATTAAAAAAACAATGGCTTTTTAATAAAAGCTATTTTTTCTATGGGGAAAGTTGACATGCTTTATAAATCTATTTTTTGAACAGATGTTTGCAATTTTGCCTCTTTTTTTGTTTTACCTCCTCTGCTTTCTCCTGCACAATTTTGCGTTCATGTTGCTCCTCTAAAAGTTTCTGTTCTAAGAGCTCAATCTTCTTCTGTAGATGAAAGACACCACAACAGATTGAAAAAAGAAAACTGTGTCCATGTGGATTTTTTTTCCTTCCAAAATTACCTGAGTGCATGTAGCCCAGGTGGTTAGCCAATGTGCCTCAATATGTTTGTACCTCAGCTATAGACTGTGTACTGGTGAGGTTTAGATACTCCTTTTCCAGTCTTTCCAATTTGTTGAGCTGTGTCTGCATTTGTGGGTCTGTATGTGTGCTTTTCCTACACACGGAGTCCTAAAAACCAATCAGAACAGAGAAAAGGAGAAACCGAGAGAGATTAAGAGAGGCTTTGAAAGCTCAAAAGCTCTTGAGTTTGTACACAAGCTGTATCTTTTCATATGAGAATTTACAAAAATGTTTAAGCTCTTGGAATATAGTGCACAACCTCTGTTGCTTTTGTCTGTTTGCTCACCTGTCTGTCTGTGTGAGTGATTCTCTCTCTCTTTGCACACTCCACCATTTTCCTCATGTAGTCGAGCTGTTTTTCCAGCAGAGAGCAGCGGGTTTCCGTGGAATGAAGCTTGGAAACCAGCTCTGAAAGGAAGAAGAGAAACAGAGACAACTTTGTTTGTACACACTAATTTAATACAGTACTGGACTTTCCAATTATTATTTAAACAGACCAAAACCTGTTGTGGAACACTTGTACCTTTCCTCTGTGTACAGTGATTCTCTTGTGTGCTGTGATCCAGTTCTCTCTGTGCAGAAGCATCCGCCTGATGTCGAACAGTCTTAGAGAAATGCTGGACGTTCCTCTCTGCCTGAACTCTCTCCAGCTCCAAGCGTCGCATCTTCTCCTGCAGTGTTTTCAGGGCTGCTATCACTGCTGTTCAAACGCAGGAAACATTTACATTTGGTTTTATATATTTGGTTACATAATATGGTCCTCGGCATCTAATAACTCAATTCACCTCTGCTTCCAGCATCAGGTACTGTTTGATAAAGCTGTGGGCTGATGTCCTGCACACCTGAGCTCTTTCTTTCCTGTGGATATGTGGCTGTGTTCATGTACAGAGGTCTTGACAGCTTCTCTGGAGGTTGGTAAAAACTGCCAACATAACTCTGTTTAGATGGAGAGTCCAGATTTAGACTCTGTAATTCAGAAATCAAAAATGAACAGATTATTCATTTTTATGGCGAAACCCAACACTTTGGATGAGCGAACGATAATAATACAGTTATGTATACCGAGTCATCGTGTTTAGAGAAAAAAAATGGCTGTTAAATCATACAACGCAGTCAGAAAACAGCAAAACTCACTAACGAAAAAGCAAGTTAGCCACATTGTTGTATAAAAAGATATTGTAACACTTTAAAGTCAAGATACATTTCCTGGATAATTAATTATTCTTGGCTAAATATACGTTTTAGGAACCCAAAACTTGTTCTCTGGGCTGCTAACGTTACGTACAAAATGTGAATAAGCTAATAAGGCTAACGACTGTGATACAGCAATGTTAAACATCGCTAATAATAATAACAACCGCAATGTTTAGCATAAAGCATCTATACCTGATCTCTGAAGTGATCCATTATGAATTAGTCTCTTCGATACACATGAAAGACTAAATGATGCAGCCGGTCCATCGGGTGAATTAGCTGAAAGTGTCCTGTTAACAGCTGTAGCCGACAGCGCCGCCCAGTTTCAAATTTCCCTCTTCTTTTACCGCCCTCAGTGGTTCCGCATGCATACAATGACCACAGCTTCTTCAATATATATTCAAATAAGATAGATAGATAGATAGATAGATAGATAGATAGATAGATGACATACTTTCAGCAATAAAGTGAGTTGACAATGCTGGAATTCTACTGCCCCAGGCACAACCTCAAGGTCTAGGTTATTAAATAAAAAAATAATAAAACCACAAATTTAAACGTATCTTTCCAGTTATTTCTGAATTAGTCATGTTGACAACAAACATATTCTACTTGTCATCCAGTTCTATTTTTTATTGAGGATGTCTTCATATAATAATACAGAGGAACTTTGAAACAAAGAAGTAAGAGGTGGCATAGTCAAAGCTATTCTGTTTTAGAGATTAGCTCACATATTTCCTTTGAATAATATAGCTGAATATCTGGTGAAAGCTTTGCATTAATCATAAGGGTTTTGAGATAAACAAGTGGTGGCGGGGCCCCTGCAGTTACCAATGTTTTTTGTGGCTATTGGTATTTGTAGTTCTGCGTAGTATTTGTGCTGCCAAGAGAACGTTGATATTAACGAGCGTCTGAACTACAATTCCCTTTTTATTTGCATTGGGAGGCGCGGCCTGACAGGAACGCCTTTCTACCCGTTGATTGGTGCGCCGTGAGCATATCTCCGCCCATCAGCTTTTTTTGTAGAACACTATTGGACTGTGGTAACTGTCAATCAATTGTTAACTGAAGGCGCTGTGCAAAGGACTGAAATCGACTGAAGAGCCAGAGCACAGGAAGGTTTCATTCAACGGCAGTGGCGACGACTAGAGAGAATGTGAATTTAGTAAGTATTTTTTTCTGACATATTTTGCACATTTCTTTTTAAAATAGAACGCGCTTAATAATTACCGACCATACCTGTGACTTTATTAATTGTGTAACCTTTGAGGGATATGCTTGTTGGCTAATAACAGAACTTGAGAACATCATTCAACGGTTTTTTAGAATGTGCCTACTGTATAATATCATACTCAGTTTCTTTGGTAAAATAACCAGTTTTATAGCAAAAGCTATGGAGAATTATTTCCCTAGACATTTGAAAATGTGTCAGTTCTACTGTTTAAACAACAGAAAACAAAAACCCTAACAACTTTTGTTATAGCATTCAGAACATTATAAATACACATCATTCGTATAATGCCTGCTAAGACATGCACTTGCAAGTCTGTTTATACTAGCAGGATAATATGGAACATTTTTGGAGGGATTTGCAGAATTCCTTTGCCAGCTTGAAGCAGAGATGATTGGTGGTTTAGGATTATTTTAGCTATATTAATAATTGGCTCACATTTTTGTCTTATGCATGGCTCAGTCATTCAGGTGTATAACTGAAGAATAGTAGACTGTTACAGTGATGGATGTGAGAGATGCTGCGGGAAGGTGGGATGCTCTGGGCAGTCGAGACTCGAGCTCCAGACACGCAGCAATGGAGCTCATTCACCAGGAGGTGATGAAGAGAATAGAGACCATGGGGCCGATACCGGACCCGCAGTCCTCCTCTCCCCCAGCCATGGATGACAGTCTGTCCAGTGATCTCAACGCTCTCCTGACTCATGTCCTCATGCTCTCCAAACGGTGTCCTTATGAAGACATCAGGAAGAAATGCATGTGTTTGCTTCAGAAGGTTCAGGTCGGTACTTTAATAATTATTGAGTTAATAGTAAATATGTGGATTGTATGTTCAACAATTTCTGTACATGATCTATGTGTCTTTAAAAAAGAAAAAGAAAAAAGAAAACACCCGTGCATATAATATTTTGGTGTATCATTGTACTACATTTATGCAGACCAAGCCCCATGTATTTGTACCCACCCAGCTGTATAAATGTATAGTCTATTGGTGGAGATTAATTTCATTACATCCATGAATTTTCCACAAAAATTTAAAAATGTTAACGTTAAAGGTACAATATGTAATTTTTTGCCGCTAGAGGGCACGTGTTCAAAACAAACAAAGAAACAAAGACGTAGTTAGATGACGCCGTGACTGGGTGTGGAATCATGGGAGTTGTCGTCTTCATCCCCACAGCCGAAGCAATCCGATGGGACTCGGGCAGAAATCATGTTCATGGATGAGCTAATGTAAGATGTATTAACATCGTGGTATGAAGAAACAAGGCCACTGAACGAGCGCGACACACGGCTCGAAAGCAGCGGAGCTTTTATTATGCCACAGTCGACCACTTCCGCTCCTAACGGAAAGCAGCGGAAGTAAGCAGCGCTGTTTTATCAGATACATTTGAAAGTTCTGTTATAATGCTACTCTGTGCGGTCGTCACCGGTCTAATAAAACACACAACATATTAAAGCGTCTTTGGTGTTTCCATGTTTTCTACAAAACAAAACCGGAAATCGAGGGGTTATGACGTCATTGGCAGGAGACAGAATGACACTATGGACACGCTCCGTGTCACTAGTTAAAATTGCTTATTTCTCTGGATTTAAACATTCTTCGAAACATTTGGGATAATGTAAGTACACAAGTCAGAAAAATATATAAAACTGTTCTAGTGGTTTTTGGATATTTTAATAAAAAAATCTTACATATTGTGCCTTTAACTAGAAGAATAGAATATTTCATATAAATTTTTTTTCATATTATTTAATTATAATTATTTAGCTTCAGTTCAGTTTTGCTTCAAAAGACATATCAGTGATTTTTTTTTAAACACAGAGTTCCCATGGAACTGTGAAGTGTGATTTCCAGGCTTAAATTGTATTGGAACTTTTGATAGTCAATCTATTTTTTTTTATTTATACTCAGTTTTAAGTATTTTTGCCTGGATAGTTACTTGTTTCTAGTGGGATATTCTATAAAATGCTTTTTTGTTTTTTAAAATCCTAATCCATTCATCTCATACAACTGGAAAATCATGGAAAAGTCATTAAAATTGGTCAGAAACTATGGGAACCCTTGAAGGGCCATTTATTCTTAAAAGGCAATTTTCAAGTAATAAATAAGTGGGATTTTTTGTTTTGGCTCTGCCATTAATAATGTTCTCCTACTACTAATGTACTATACTAATAGTATATATGCCAGAAGCTTATAAGTGAAGACTGAAAGAAAATGTAAGAAGAATATTTTGAGACTGCAGATAGACAAGATAGGATGAAGTGAAGTGTAGCAGTTATTATGTTTGTTGTTTACACAGCATGTATTTGTTTATGCAGGATTGCATGTACGCCACATCTTAAAATAGCTCTGCCTGGGTTGAGGAAGCTAGGGGACTGGGTCATTTATACAGTATTTGAGGCTTTTTGTGTCACATAGTTCACTGGAGGAGTCAGAGAGAATCAGGGGCTCTCCTTAGTCACAGATGCTGTTTAAAGGTTTACCAGAACATCTAAATCCATTTGGCCCATGTCTGTACATTGAATGTGATTGGCCGTTATTTTCCTATGATCCTAAATTTTCTATATTTTTCCAAAGGTTTTCTATCAGAGAGTCAGAGACGAAGCTTTAGATGTCAGAATATTAACATGTACTTGTTGCAGATTGCTTTGTTAGTGTTATTTTTTTGGATCAGCAACTTTGGTAATTAACACAGATGTGGGATTAATTAACCCAAAATGTCACATTACTAAAAATATGCAAAGACACAAGACACGTTTACAAATAGTTTTA
>NW_015505480.1:765112-792395 GCF_001515645.1 Sinocyclocheilus grahami | reverse complement strand
ATTTAAAAATATTTTTAAATCTCATATATATATATATATATATATATATATATATATATATATATATATATATGTATGTGTGTAATCATTTCCTATGCTATTTATACAAAGCCCTCTCTTTGCATAAATAGGTTTTGTTTTGTGTTGTTAGATGATAGGATGTTCCTCCCTTGTTTTGTGTTGACCTTTTAACCCTTTCTGCTTACTGTATCAGTGGTAAGCCGTCTGCTCTAATATCCGGAATTATGGGATTCAAGGGGCCATGACAAATGAGGTCACAGCAGTAGAGAAAAAAATATAAAATTGACCTTTGATCCAGTGAGCACCACACAGATGCTGGCAGGCGAAGACACACATTTAGGATGTGACCTCAGAAAGCAGTAATCCAAGAAAAAAATTGTTATTGATATAGCAGAGCATTGTTTTGTCATTGTGGTTGGTGCAGCCCACTTGCTTGATACCACACTTACAGGATGTGTCCTCTGGTTGTGCATCACACCTGAATGAGTTGCACCAGAATGGGCATTGTTCATTGTGAGTGTGTTTATGTGTGTGTGTGCACTAATGCATGTTTCTGCGGTGATAAGCCCTGAGAAGCTGTGGATAGAGAGACAGATCTAGGTCAGTGTCAGTCCACTGGTCTGAAGGAGTTTTAAAAATTATATAAGATGCCCATATTTCCTAAGGCCCGTATTTTGTTCGTTATGGCTCATATAGTGTCATATTTCTCATTTGCAGGTGGCACTAGTTGTCTGTGAATTAAAAATTCAAAGTACTTAACTTTGCAAATGATATACACAAAGATGATTTGATGAATAATATTTATATTTATGTTCCCATATTACTTATTTTGATTATTATAAGGGCATTTTCGGTCCAAGCAAAGGTGTTTGACACTAAATATGAGCCTTCAAGACACCAGGCTTCCTAGAATAATGTTGCAGTACAGTGCTGAAAATGTTCATTATAGAGAGTAAGACATGTTACAGAAAGCCTTGGAGTAGTGTATTTGTTGCCCACCCAGGCTTTGAAAATGATTCCTTCCCTTAGGTCTTAAATTAGCTTTGGGCCTTGTGAGGGTCATGTGGATTGGATGTGTGTTTGCGTGTGTATGCGCGCGTGTGCATGTGTGTGTGTGTGTTTGTTATGTGTATGGAAGCTGGGTGTCACCATGGTACTTGGCACCGGTTTAGTGAGCTGGGTGCTAGTAATGTTAAGTCTTCATGTCTGCAGTCTTAGTAGTGGTTATTTTCTAATACAAAATTATTTAATCTGCTATTGCATGCATTAAAGCAATGTTAAAATATTTAATTAAGTTTTCTTGCATAAAATAGGCCTCATTCATAAATGAATTTTAGCTATTTCAAATTTGGTGAGTTACATTTTTGAAAGAAGTCTTGATCTTATTTGATCAAAAATACAGTAATAAGGCAATATTGTGAAATATTAAAATAATTTTTTTTCTATTTTTACATGTAATTTTTCCTGTGATGGCAAAGCCACATTTTCAGGAGTCATTACTCCAGTCTTCAGTATCACATGATCCTTCAGAAATCATTTTAATATGGTGATTTGGTGCTCAAGATTCATTTTTCTTTCTTCAGGTTTCTTTTAAGAAAATAGTTTTTTCACATGGCAATTTTTTCCCCCTTAACGGTATACTATGCCTAAAAAGCCAAAACATAGCCATCAGGATGTAGTGTGACCAAAACAGCTGTTTATTATAAGTCTTCTCTTCATTATTAACTATTTTATTGCCATTTTGTATGCACTGAAGATGAAAATGTGATTGCAGACTGATGAAAATGGGTTTGTCACCCTAAGGCAGCATTGTGCAATAGAGGGTTAAGCGAGCAGAAAAGAAAAGGATAAATAGACACTTTAATTATACTTCACCTTAGAGAAAGAATATGAGTGGAAAACAATCTGCAGACTGTGTTTTCTCCCCATTTAAGGAAGGGGGCTAACATGACAGCATGGAGTTCTGCAGCACAACAACCACATGATTGGGGAGGGGGACTTGTTTGTGGTAACTCCACTGAGGGGAGGGTGAAAGCCTTAGAAACCTCTCTCAACTCTAGGAATTGAGGAATGGTACTGCCCTAGAGGAATGACACCTATTTGGATGTGAAAAATGGCCTTGTTCCAAAAAAACAAGTCTTTGGATGGAATATGGAATGAAAGACATACACTCCCCCAAATACTCAGTACACAACATAACACCACACAGTTAGCACTTTGGCTTCTAAGATGGTGTGCGTATGTGACATTTTCTCTCCCCTGCTGGTTCGGTCTGGGAGTGTTATAAGCATTGTTAATGCTTTTATGAGAGTGCTGTTAATGCCACTTCTGTTGATCTGCACAAACACCTCATGAAATAAGTAGGATGAGGAAAGCAGTGCAGATGAAATACAGAATCTACTGTTGGCAGAATTATGAATGTGAAAGATGAGGACAAAGCAAGTGAGCACAATTTTTTAGAGTGTTGGATGTTATGCTGTGTACAAGGATCAGATTACAGCCCATCTGTTGTTGATTAATATGAATGAATGCATGTAAAGCTGTGCAAATGGATTTGTTTTGGGTTTCAAACTTTTACATGTTATAGTTAGTTTTGGAATGACATAGCAGATCAAGCCCCAGTGGTCAGGGAGGAGACCTGTTTTTTTAGATTACGTCAAATGTGTGCAGCAGTGTTGACTTTTACTCAAAATGGCATTGAAATCATGTCATGAATGTTATATAAAAGCTGTGTTTGGCAACTGGACACTGTGACAATACTGTGGTGATTTGGTGAGTTACCACAAAACCAAGTTTTTCCCATAGTGTAAAATTACGAACACCAGAGGGTGCCATTACCTCATAATAAAACCACTTACTAACTTGACTGCCTTAAGCTTGATACAGTGGAAATTTCCACCGCTTTTGACCTAAATGCTTGCAGAATTGTTTTATTTCTTTATTCTTGAACAAATAGGATTAGATTGCTAAATGAATGTCTACAATACCATTATATCCAAATAGCAGTTGCTCAGCTGGCAGACCCATTACATGCAGGAAAATTACATCACAACAATGTTGATCGGCATGACCTACACTAACAACTATACTGAACTGTGATGTCAAAGGCGAGAAAAAAATATCAACTTAATGCTTTTAAGATCCCTCCAAACAAGGATTGGCCATTGGTAAAACATCTACTGAATTATAATTTACTATGCTTGCAGATGCAATTTATTTTGAATACACAGCTAATTTTGAATTGCTGGATGATTTAGTTACAACATCTATCAGCAAGGTCTGTGCTATCATGTATGTGTATGTAACATGTATTTCAGTGTGTCATAAGTATAGTATAAGTATAGAAGATTGAAATGCTGTTAATGTTAATTATATGGAGCTCATAGATATTTGTGTGTGTGTGTGTGTGTGTGTGTTTATACTCTATAAAGGGCTTAATGAGAGCTTTCGCAACTGTTCATGTGTTTGGAAGAGAAAACCAATGTTTAACATTTTCATCAAGCACATCGTGGACAGGTTCTGGACACTTTTTTATTGTTGTGAGAAGTACTTTACCATGATAGCCATCTATCCATAAAACCACAAATGAAGCATTTCCTATGTTCTGTGAAGTGCATGTTAAACCCTGTAATTTAGTTTTTATAGATGTAAGCACCTCTTAAATCTCAATGCTTCTCAATGAATCTTTCACATTTAAAGTGTTCTTTGTGTTTCTATGAGAGAAACTGATTCAGTTTATTGACATAAACATCTACTTTTATTCTTCAGACATAAATCCTTTTTGGTGTAACCTTGAAGTTGGAGACTGACATTTTGATATATCACACTTGTGTTAGATGATCACAAACCTGATGAAACAAACCACCTTGAGAAGTTTCCATCTTCGATTATGGCCACATCCGGGGCACCAGAAGTAGGGGGGATAAGTTGATTTTAGATGCTGTATTTTTGCAAATAAAAAGATGCAACGTGAGCCACAGCCACATGTGCCACAGAACCCACGTGTAACCAGACCCAAAGAGGAAGTGGTATTCTTTTTTTGTGTGTGTGTTGTTATAGAGCATAAGAATGTCATAGGTAGAAAAAAAAAATCCCGGAAATTCGAGGGATGTGAAATAGAGAACAGAAATAGACTGAGTTGTCAGGTGAAGTAGAAGAAGAAATCTGTTTGGAGATTGGATGGTCTGGTGACTGTGCGGGATACTTTGAGTCAAAACCTAAAAATATTAAAACTGACCATTAACCTTTATTGTATCACACTATCCATGTGCATTCTCTCCATAGCATCACTTTTTGTTATTCTAAAGCAACATCTCTGTTTTGATCCCAGTATTTGAGCATTATGGAAGCCATTTTCTACAGAAAAAGACAATGGCAGGTGTAGGATGGAAAATCCTCTTCATTGTAATAAAGCCCCCCTATATGTGCGTCATTTTCCACTGGGTTGGCAGAAACGCCATTGTGAAGCCACATTTTGCTGTAACACTATGTTCTAAAGTTTGACAGAAGCTTTTTACAGATTACATTTCAGTGTTTACATGTGCATTGGGATTGGTATGAATCTCCAGTTAATGCAACAGTGGAACAGGCCTTGCATGCTTATAGAGTCAATTCACGTCATTCATCCTTGCAAGTAGCATCTTCTTCTTTGTTGTGATTTGATACAGGTCTCACTGTTTAAGCATCTCAGCAGGTCTTCTGATGGAACCTGTGGAAAGCTTGGAAAGCTTTCTTTGATGGTTATATCACTCTTAGCCTTTTGCTGGTACAAAGTGTACATAAATTGGAACCCAAACAGCTTGGCATGTCTGCAAGCAACAGATCACTGTGATGTCTGAGGCAGTGAGAAGTTGAAAAATGAAGTCAACAAAGAAAGACAAACTCATTCATAAGTAAACTTTGAGAGGTGGAATGTTTAGAAGTTGAATAAAAGGAGTGAGAGATGAGTCACATCTAGAGAGAGATAGGGAGAGTGAGGAGTGAAAGGAAGAACAGAAAACAGGGCTATCAATTTCGTAAGCTGAATGTTAGTCATGTTTATGTCTCCCTCTAGACCCTTGGCATTTTCCGCCTCTCTGATCAAATACACATAGTGCTGTTACTTTGGTACGAAGCTCATACTTAAAAATGTAATGATACCAATCTTTCTGTTATGTCTGTTGCAACTAAATTAATCTTCTGTGGTATAAATAACAAGATTAAAAATACTTTTAGACTCAATTTAGATTATTTTTATGTAATTTAGAATTGTATTAATTAATATATTAATATTAATTAATATATATACATATTAAAGTAATGTTTTTTTGTAAATGAGGGTGGTACATTCTAGTTTAAATTTAAATATTTGTTTTACTTTTTTAATATTCATAATTTAATAAAGTAAGTTAATATTAATATTTATTCATTTAAATATTTATTTGATTTTTACTTTTTATATCTATATATTTTAAGAAGCACATTTAATTTGTCAATAATTTATATAATTATTTTATTTATTTTTTAATATGAATAATTTAATAACATAAATACTCAAACTCTGCTCCTGGAGGGCCACTGTCCAGCTCCTAAACAACTGCCTAGAAGTTTCTAGTAATCCTGAAGACCTTGATTAGTGATTCAAGTGTGTTTAATTAGGGTTGGAGCTAAACTCTGCAGGACACTGGCCCTCCAGGACCTGATTTTGACACCCCTGGTATAGACAGTGAATTTTTTTTGTATGTTCATGTTTTATTTTGACAAACGTTTGATTGTGGAAAGATCACAGAGCTTTTCCCAAGCTAATCAACATAATCAAAGTGTCACACTCTCATCTGTATTTCCTTATCTTCACAGCAACCTATCTGAGCCACAGAAGTAAACAACTGACAGGCCTGCACCAGTTCAAGCATACAAAAAAAACCTGATATGGCATTTTGAATGCTGTGCTTGGCGAGGTATGGCTTGATTGCTCTGCCAAGCGGATGGCTCTTAGGACAGGTTTGAATCAGTGACCCGCCTCTAACCCTGATTTAGCAACACGTGTGCCAGAGCTGGTGCTGAGTCATTCGATAACACGTTGCACACATTTAGGGAAGAGTATAACAAAACAATCGTGCAATATTCGTCTCTCTCACGAACGGCAGTCTGGTTTGCTTGTTAGTGTGTCTATGTCTGTGTGTGTGCTTGTATTGTTTTGTGTTTTTCAGGCAGACACAACCCCTTTGAAGACAGAAGTCCTGACATTATTATTGGTATGTCTGGATATGCTTGTATTTTTAGTTGAGGTTTCCACAGCAGTGTCACCTGCCGCCGTCTTCTCTGTCTGGACGTGGGCAGTGTGGTCAGTTGTCTGACAGTCTTAAGATATTCATGTGACATTATTTTTTTATACAGTATTTATTTAACAACTGAAGGTTATCAAACCCAAAGCCACACAGTGGGCCTAATGTGGATTGTTTTTAGTTAGTAGCTGTTGCTAAAAGATATTGCAATGTTATTTTTATTTCAAAAAGGAATCTTTTTTCCACACATTTTTTCCAGTTATTTGAGAAAACACATAAACTAGCTCTTTATATAAATCAGTGTAAAGCCACAAGAGCCTGCTAGAGCCACAGCTATGGATTGTGTCATGCAATGGCCCTAGTTGAATATGTTGCAGTATGATATGCAGCCAAGACTGTTAGCTTGCTTCTGACGGTCATAGACTACATAACTTGATCATAACCTTATGTGAACTCATTGGATCATGTGTGTGGGTCAATTTTAGATGCACATGTTATAATGTTCTTGTTTTAGAGCTTGAACTAGAATGATCTTGATGCCTAGAATGACCTTACAACAAATACACAAGCTTTGTGACATGGTTTAAATTGTGACGTCAAAACTATTGTAAAACTAAATATTAATTAAACACTAATTGTTTTCCCCCTTTATTGAAATAAAACCATTTGGTTTACAAATATTTGTAGGTTTGAATTTGAAGTTACATAAGTAACTATTTAAAAACTTCTCACAGTTAGTCCCACCATCAAAGCCAGCTTGTGTTGTTCTCTGGTGTATGGATATGTAGTTAAAAAAAATTTGAATTATGTTCTGTATCCATACACTACTGTTCAAATGTTTGGAGTCAGTAAGATTTTTATTTTTTATTTGTTGGGGAAGAAATTAACAAAGGATGCATTAAATTGATCAAAAGTGACAGTAAAGACATTATAATGTTACAAAAGATTAATTAAAATAGAAAACTTAACTTTAACTGTAATATTTCACAGTATTACGGTTTTTCATCAAATAATCACAGTGATGGTTAGCAATATTATTACAATAGACAATACATTTAATAAAAAACATTATAAAATTATTACAGTTTAAATTAAAATTTAGACCAATGGATTTCTATAAAAAAAAGTTGATTTTATTAATGTTTTATTTCCAACTTTTTTCCATTTAGCTGCTGAATACGTAATTGTGATCAAGATTTCAAAAGCAGCATTCTCTGATCAAATATATTTATATAATGACTGCTAAACTGAAAAACTGACTGTTGTCCCTGGCAACCCATCTCTTATAGTGGGGAAAATATTTATTTGATCCCCTGCTGATTTTGTAAGTTTGCCCACTTACAAAGAAATTAAGGGCCTTTAATTGTTATGGTAGGTTTACAAGCAAAACATGTACTTGGTGCAGAAACCCTTGTTGGCAAGCACAGAGGTAAGGCGTTTTTTGTAGTTGGTCACCAGGTTTGCACACATCTCAGGAGAGATTTTGATCCACTCCTCTTTACAGATCCTCTAAATCCTTAAGGTTTCTTGGCTGTCGTTTGGCAACTCAAAGTTGCAGCTCCCTCCACAGATTTTCTCTAGGATTGAGGTCTGGAGACTGGCTAGGCCACTCCATGACCTTAATGTGCTTCTTCTTGAGCCACTCCTTTGTTGCCTTGGCGGTATGTTTCAGGTCATTGTCGTGCTGGAAGACCCATCCATGACCCATCTTCAGTTTTCTGGCTCATTTAGATGTTCTTTGGCAAACTTTAAATGGGCCTGTACATGTGCCTTCTTGAGCAGGGGGACCTTGCGGGCGCTGCAGGATTTCAGTCCATTGCGGCGTAGTGTATTACCAATGTTTTGCTTGGTGACTGTGGTCCCAATGGCCTTAAGATTATTAACAAGCTCCTCCCGTGTAGTTCGGGGCTGATCCGTCACCTTTCTCATGATCATCCTTACCCCATGAGGCAAGATCTTGCACGGAGCTCCAGTCCAGACCAAGGCAGATTGATGGTTGTTTTGTATTTCTTCCATTTCCGAATAATCACACCAACAGTTGTCTCCTTCTCAACAAGCTTCTTGCTGATGGTCTTGTAGCCCATTCAAGCCTTGTGCAGATCTACAATCCTGTCTCTGACATCCTTTGACAGCTCTTTGTTCTTGCCCATGGTGGTGGGAGAGGTTGGAATGGAAGATACAGATTGTGTGGACAGGTGTCTTATACATCTAACAAGCTGACATTAGGAGTAACTTCTTAAAGTGGCAGGACTAATCTGTGTGCCACATGGGCACATAACCAATCTGTGGCAGCCAGAATTCTTGCTGGTTGGTAGGGGATCAAATACTTATTTCACTCACTGAAATGCAAATACATTTCTAACCTTTGTGTTTTTTCTGGATTATTTGGTTGATATTCTGTCTCTATCTGTTAAAATAAACCTTTAAAAGTTACTGTTAAAATTAGCTCAGAGTGTGTGTGTTTTGACTCCATCAGTAGAGCTAATGGCCAGGTGTTATTGTTTCTGTTCAGTACAGATAGTGCTTTCAGTTGGAGTTATGGGCCAGCCCAACTCCCCAACCAGCTTACTTAATAACTGTCATCAGTATGTGTAAGTGGGGGCGGTGGGGTTCTGAATACCTTCCAATATGGGAGTCTATTTATGCCAGATTCTGACCTCTGCTTCATTAGAATAATAAATCAGTAGAGGGAGAGGGGGAGAATGATAAAGAGAGAGGGAGATGATAAAAGAAAGAGAAGGGGTACAGTGATAAACGAGTAGCAATGTCAGTCATAGACACTGGCTCCACCCCCACTGCTTTGTTATTGGTTGAGATGCACAGCATGAGCGCACCGTGATTGGCTGAGAGGATACACACCTCCAGAATCCTAGAATGTGTTTGTGTCCTGTGTAAAAAAGAACATTGCTAACTGAAAAAAAGAGAGAGTGAGACAGAAGCATGTAGAAGATGGAAAGGGGGCTTGAAAAAGGTGGTGTGAACCATATGGTTGGATATGTCCCAGAAATTTCTAGGAAAATGGAGAACTGTTTGTTTTCGGTGATGCCTGGGAGACAAAAGGAGTTGACCCACATTAAACCGCTGATTCTCCTGCATCCTTAGCTACCCCCCTTTATTGCCCCTGTTTAGGCATTCCTGGAATCATATCCCAAGTAGCTCCCATCTGCCAAAAAAAAAAGTTTTTCTGCACTTAAAAACCACAATACTAACAAAACATGCCTTCATGGTCATCTACTTTTGATTGAGGTATTTCATCATGAGGGAGTCAGACTTTTTGAGAGAAGTTCTATTTCAGTGTCATTCTTGTTTTTCTTTCAGTTGGATGTCAATTTACCTAACTTGATTAGCTAATGCATTCAATTTAATAAAGCCAATTGACCGTTCTAGTAAACAGAGATGTTGACTGTAGAAAATATGCAGATTTTAATGCATTAACAACAGAAAACTATCTGCAGTGGAAGGCACGGGACCCTTCATTGTGAATGAATCAAGACAAGCATACTTGTAGGTGTCTGTAACAGTGGGCTGTGCGCGTGTCTTTTTTTGAAAATTGTGTTGTTTTTGAAGGCTTGATCTATTGCTGTGTTTGTGACACATGCCTTGCACTCTGTATTTGCATGGCTGCCATATTTTTGACTGATAAACATGACAAACAAGGATTACAAAGAGTGTTACTAAAGAAATACATGCTCAAAACAACCCAAGTATGACGTAATTCCAGTTCACTGAGATACATAATTGCGCTGAGTGGTATTTGGAGGGATGCATGATATTACAATTCAGGCTGATAAGACAAAAAATTTTTGTTTATGTTCTGACCAATAATCAATAAATGGTCTAAATTAAACATTATCTAGATATTGATAAATGTAGAGAAAATTAGCTGTAATATTGACTAATATGATACCAATATATCATGCATCCCTATATGTTTGTTAAATTATTATGCTGTAATGCTATAAGAAGGTATATTTAATTGCTATCATTGTCTTTTAGCATGTTAGCAGGAGAGTTGAACCAAGCAGAAGGCTCGAGCTGATATGCCACATTTATCGCAGACCATAGCCGAGTGTTTGGGATTGTTGTTATCTAACTGATAGGCCTAATCTTAATCATTATGTGCTAATAGGAACAAATAAAGAGGCCAGTCTGATCATGGGACAACAAATTATGTGACAAAGCTAAATAGAGTTTTATATGCAATAACGGTAGCAAAACCCAAAAGAGGAACATTGTTTCACATTTCAAGCTGAGCGAGAGTCTGTGGCTTGTGAGGGCACATTTTGTACTGTCTGTTTATCTTTGTGTGGTCAGCTGCTAGTTGTTTGGACATGCAATATGACGGTCTAGATTCACCTGCCACCTGTCAGCACACATTTCACTGAAGACATTTATTGGCTAGCAGTGTTTGGGAAGCTGCTTTGAAACTTCCCAAGTTACTCATAATTAAGAGCATTTAAACTGCAAGTGAAATGTTTTACACAATCTATTAACATAAAGTAGCTAATTGAAATATACTGTATGAATTAGTATATATATATATATATATATATATATATATATGTGACTTCTTCACATTTTTTAAATGCTGGGCCCTATCATACACCCGGCGCAATGCGGCGCCAGGTACGACGCAAGTGTTTTTTGCTAGTTTCGGCTAGTTTCGGCCCGACGCAGTTATCATTTTTACGTCCTGCGATACATTGTTTAAATAGTAAATGCATTTGTACCCATTTGTGCGCCCATGGGCATGCTGGTCTAAAAACGAGGTGTGTTCAGGCGCATTGTTGGCGCGTTGCTATTGTGAGGCAACTGAAACAGACTGCACCATTGACCAACTAAAACCTGGTCTAAAGTCAATGGCGCAGTATTTTTTTGTTATTTAAACAGCACGTTAGTAATATGCGCCTAGGCAGGTCTACAACGCGCATACACTCTGCTTATTACACACACAAGGGACACGCAGCAGCACACATTCATGCCAAATATGAAAAATTTGAGGATTACAATGTAAAAGATTACTATTGTGTAGGCTACATAAATATAAAAATGCTTGCATGTCATAATGAATAGTCATTGCATGTACCAGAATTAGGCTACCTATTTGCTCGCGCACAAACAGATCCGTCTCCTCTCTGGAGACCCCTTCTGTCTTTGCGCTTACAAATTCCGCCATGTAAATAGTGAATCCGCCATGGCGCAAGCGCAACTGGCTCTTAAAGGGAATGGGAGATGAGACTCTGATTGGTTTATTGCACGTTATGCCCAAAACACACCCATTACTCATTAAGAGAATAGGGACAACCCTTTTAGACCATGCACCGGGCGCGCAGACCGTTTTTCCCGTCATTAAACTAGCAAAAGAGAAGTCGGGAAAAAAACTATGGAAAAGCAGCGCAGTGTAATGTAAAATTGCATTCTGCGTGAACGGCCCCTTACACTGCATTAAAAGAGTGCAAACAATATCATCTTGTTGCAAAACTCATATGAACATTCCCTGATGTGTAAGGCAAGTAGAAGTAAAGTTCAGAACAGGGTCAAGGACAGGTGTTAGTTACCCTTGAGTTATGAAATGAATCAGTGGCAATTTCTCCCCCCACCCCCATTGATCTACCCCTATCTTGGCTTGTTTACCATCTCAGGATGAAGCTGAAGGATTTGAGCTGAGGGGAGTTGGTCTGCCTGTGTTGTGTGACACAATAGAGAGAACAGGGAGAGGGGGCTCACATTGTGAATGAGGTAGTGGAAATGTGTGTAAGCATGAATCTGATCTCAAATGCCTGTTGCAACACAATAGCCCCACCATCTAGCTTTTAAAAGGGTAACTAAATGACAGGACGGACAGTGTCACAAACTTTTTGTCATAAAATGCCTCCCAATAGTTAAATACAGTGCACAAAGTTTTACAAGTACATAATTCTGCTATTGCATAAAATGATGTTTTAGGAACTTGACATACAGTACATTTACTCTTTTGCACCTATAGCTTCTAATGTTAGCAGACATTATAACTCTGTTGACACACACAAAGCTCCTCACATTCCCCTACTCGTGTCAGTATGTGTTCTATGCGTGTTATCTCTGAATCCCCTCACCCCACCCCTCACATGTTTGTGTAGCAACTCAGTGCTCATTCTCATATTTAAGTCAATCTGTTAAGTAGCTGTGGAGACAAACAGCTCTAGTTTAGCTACTCGAGAGAGAGAGAGAGAGAGAGAGAGAGAGAGAGAGAGAGCAAGTGAAGGAATACTGTTTTGAGAAATGCCTAAGACTGTGATTAGACCTCATTAGGTCTAAAAGGCCTCTGTGTTGATATGTGAATGTTTGTGTGAGCACTCGCTTCCCTTCCCCCCTTAAACTCAATTCTGTACTGTTTTTTAGGCCTACCTGTAAGTAGACATGTTTAGACATGTTTTGATCACAGTTGTTTTTTGGGTTGTTACATTTTTTGTTATTTTTCTTCATGTTTGATCTAATTTTAGCAGACATCGAAAATACACTACCTTTTTAAAGGGTTAGTTCACCCAAAAATGAAAATTAGCCCATAAATTACTCACCCTCAAGTCATCCTAGGTGCATATGACTTTCTTCTTTCAGATGAATCCAGTCAGAGTTATATTAAAAATGGTCTTTGATCTTTCTAGCTGTTTAATGCCACTCAGCGGGTGTTGCATGCATCCGTCCAAAAGCAGTTAAAGGGGTCATATTATGCGATTTCAAGTTGTCCTTTCTCTTTGGAGTGTTACAAGCTCTTGGTGCATAAAGAAGATCTGTGAAGTTGCAAAGACTAAAGTCTCAAATCCAAAGAGATATTCTTTATAAAAGTTAAGAGTCAACTACGCCTACCTAAAACGGCTCGTTCTAACACGCCCCCACATGTCTAATGTAGCTTGCGCTCACTGTTGTACACTGGAAGCAGTTCCGGGGGAATGATGTATGAGGTCAGCTTTGCGCATGCTCCGCTCAGAAGTGACGCACACGGAAGCGCAGGGGAGAGATCAAAACAAAACAATGATCACTAATTAGAAGAACAAAACGAGGATTTGTAAAGAAGAATGTCAGAGGATTTCGATATAAGCTAAGAGGAGACTGGTTTTCCTTTGCTAAAGTAAGGAAACTTTGCTTCCTTTGCTCCCGTTAACAAACGTTGGTTTTCAGGAGACTCACTGGCGCTTCCGCAGCGCTGACCTCATACCTCATCCGCCAGTGTGCTGTTCCAGTGTACAACAGTGAGCGCAAGCTGCATTAAAGTGATTATTACGTTTTGAATATGGATATTTTTCTTACAAAAATGCATCGATTCACTACAGAAGGCCTTTGTTCACCCCACGGAGCCGTGTGAGACACTTTTTTTTAATGGATGGGCGCATTTTATTTAACTGCTTTTGGACGGATGCATGCAACACCCGCTGAGTGCCATGAAACAGCTTGATAGATCAAAGACCATTTTTTATATAACTGACTGAATTCGTCTGAAAGAAGAAAGTCATATACAGCTGCTTATTATTTTTGGCGAAATTGTGATTTTTCAAGATTCTTTGATGAATAGTAAAGAAAGAATAGAATTTATTTGAAATAGCAATCTTTTTTAACAGTGTAAATGTCTTAACTGTGTTTTTCATCAAATTAATCGATCCTTGCTGAGTATTAATAAAAAAAGAGGAAACCATGGCCATATTAATTATGAACATTGATAAGGACTATCTTTAGAGATGACAGACATTTTATAATCTATAAAGCATGATTTATGCATGTTATACACACACACACACACACACACACACACATACATATATATATATATATATATATATAAATAAAATACATTTTTGTGTTTTTTTTTTTTATAGACACTATATTTTTAGAATAGAATTTATTTGAAATAGCAATCTTTTTTAACAGTGTAAATGTCTTAACTGTGTTTTTCATCAAATTAATCGATCCTTGCTGAGTATTAATAAAAAAAGAGGAAACCATGGCCATATTAATTATGAACATTGATAAGGACTATCTTTAGAGATGACAGACATTTTATAATCTATAAAGCATGATTTATGCATGTTATACACACACACACACACACACACACACACACACACACACACACATACATACATATATATATATATATATTTAAATATAATACATTTTTGTGAATTTTTTATTAATAGAAACACTATTATTTTATTTTTTTTTGGTCTGTTTTAGACTTTGTTTGATTGTGATTTATAACCTAAATTGGAAAATCTTTTATTTTACTTTCAGTATTTGTGCCTATACTCAATAGGCCCCAAAACATCTTCAGTCAAAACAAGTCAAGACTCATAAAAACTTCTACATTTACTGAAGTAATACTTCAGATACTTCAGACATATGCAAGATGCCCATGTTGTATTAGATGACAATAATTTAATACAATACAATCTTTACAGACAGAGCTGATCTATGAAGACAATGAGCTAATTATTAATCAACTAATACTTTGGATAAAACAAATATTCACACTGTATTAAAACATTTCTTTGTCAGTTAGTAATATTGTGAATTTTGAAGTTTGACCTATGACCTCTCACACATATACATGCAGTGATTTAAGTTCTTGGACATGCTGTTTGTTTCTGTGTGTGTGTGTGTGTGTGTGTGTGTGTGGATGGGTGGTATGTGTGCAGGTTTTGCTCCACTGGTGTAGAAGAGGCGCTGTGTTTCAGGGATTCTTCTTTAGGTAGAACAGCATGTTCCGTTTTTTTTATTTTTATATAAAACAGGAAGTTTGTGTACTTAAGTGTCTAAGAGTGTTAGGGGTGTCTGGATCGTTTGTTCTTTTGTCTAAGATGCATGATGCATGAATAAACTGTTCGTAACTTTTTCAGTAGTTTCTGGGTTGGTTTGATGTGTTTCAACATTTTCCTATACATTTGTGTTTTTTCATCCTTAGAACAAATGAATTTTATTCACATACTTATTTTGAGTTTTTCTTATGGCTCAGCATATATCAAACATCTAGCAAATATCATGTCACTGTGGTTGTCTATAGTTTTATGTTTTAGGTGAGATAATGGTAGAGCTGTTAACAGAGATGAGAGATGTTAACAGTCAGTGGGCTTAATGTAACTGCGTCCTGAAGAAACAAGCAAGAAGTCTTTAAGCCTGAACAGGAAGTGCAGAAAAGTGTGATGGCTCTCACAGGATGTCATGCTGCGAATCAGAGGTTGTCTTTACCTTGGGGGAAATTCCCTGTACCCTGATATATTCACACAGACACACACCATATTTAGGGCAATTAGAGTCAAATGTAACATGGGAGATAACAGATAGATAGAACAAAATATGCACACACACACACTGTTAAAACCACACACAAGCTCACATGCACAATTTTCTCACGCTTTTAAAGGTAGTATCCCTAGTATCTAATGCTGCATTAGATATACCACTTACCAAACAACACGTGTCATGCAGTTAAACCATCTGTGGCCTAACTGATATCAACCTTGTGGCACACAAATTGATACATAACAGTGAATCTAAAGCAGATGGCAAAGTAAGTTACTGTATTTTTTGTCACAGTATGACAACAAAAGTCATTATCTTAGTAAATAAGTCAATTTTGACATCCGTCAGAGATGTTATCTATTCTTCATGATGTACACAGGTGGTCCAAAAATTACTCATTTAGGTTTTGTAACTAAATATGATGTTAAATTTAACAATTTCCAATGTTAACAATGTCCAAACCTGTATGAGTTTCTTTCTTATGTTGAAAATAAAAGAAGATATTTTGAAGAATGCTGGTAATCAAACAGTTGATGCTCCCCATTGACTTCCATAGTATTTCTTTCGGTAACACTTTACTTGAAGGGGTGTGCGTAAGACTGACATGACACCTTCATAATCATGACATGACACATGTCATGAATATGAAGGAGGTTTTATGCATGTTTATGACAACTGTCATTAAGTGTCATTCGCTCAGTTATGTCATTTTTAATGCAAATATGATATTATTTGACCTAACCCTAAACTAACCCTACCCTTACCCCTAACCATAGCCCATAACAAAGACATCTCAAACAATGTCATCTTTGCATAAAAAATTACATAACTGAGTGAATGACACTTAATGACAGGTGTCATAAACATGCATAAAAAAACCCTTCATATTCATGACATGTGTCACGTCATGATTATGAAGGTGTCATGTCAGTCTTATGCACACCCCTTCAAGTAAAGTGTAACCTTTCTTTCTATACTGTGGAAGTCAATGGAGACCAACAACTGTTTGGCCCTTCAAAATTCTTCAAAATATCTTCTTTTGTGTTCAACATAAGAAACTAAAATACTACTTTTAAAAACAACAACAAAAAAACATCTTACTGACCAGAAACTTTTGAATTGTAGTGTAAATGTATTAGTATTGACTGAATTTCCAGTATCTTCTATTCAATTTTAAACGTAGTTTTGCTTTTTATCAATGTACAACAGTATATCAGCCACCTCTATTTATACAGATAGGCAGTGACAGAGGGATCATTGTTACTAAGGGTAGCTGGCTCTGGTCTTTCCTGTCAAAAAACACAAATGCTGAGGTAGCAGAGATACAGGCTGAGAGCTGTGTGTGAATGTGTCATGCGAGGGAAAGAGTGAGTCTGTGAGAGAGAGGTCCGGCAGGATAAAGGGAAGAGATCATCCCATACCCTGTGCCCCCTAAACATCAGAGCTTCCTGCTCCCCAACACATACACATACACACACATTCTCACGCCCTTTGTTACATCACAGCTCTTAAAACAAAAACTTTCCATTCCACACTCATCTTTAATTTGCTGCTTTGGGAGCCATGGTCAGTCAAGGATATCATGAACTGTTCAGTACTATTGCGGTTTTGTGGCAGTGAGAAAGGCATAGACGTCTTCCCAGGTGCCCGAGTTATGACACTTTGCTGACAGTAACTTTTCGTCACTGTGCTCAATGTCCAGGTTGCACACCTGACCCTCACTCTTGCCCTTATGACATTGTGTCTGTCGGTGTGTGACGCCCACAGAGAGGTTATTTTTGTGCTCTGACATCAAAGTGTGACATTCTGCATCCTGCAGTTTGCAAGTGGTGGTTGTATTCCTGCAAGCTGATGAGTCTACCTTTAATTTCTGAAGTGCCCAGTTAGCAGCTCCTCATATATTTTATATTCAATGTGTCCTCCTTTTGCTCTAATCATAGCAGCACTTGAGCTACATTAACTCCACAAGTTTGTGTAAAACCTAATGATCATGTGATCTGGCATGATTTGAGAACATCCCAAAGAGTATCTTGTGCTTCAGTGGAAGCAAGAACATCTGACCATCTGTACAAAGGGTCAGTATTATTCATTAAAATATTTTTTTTAATATTTCAACATGTTTTCAGACTTTTTGAGCCCACTGTAGCTGCTAAGTGCATGTGTGTTTGTGCACACTTGTGTGTGCACGTGTTCTGTGGTATGTGCATCTGTGTGTGCGCTGCTGTTCCCTCATTGCTTGGTGTTTTATCTAATCTTGCCAAAGGGATCCTCTTGCATTTACTGTAATGTTGCACATAAAGGGCTTTTGTGTGAGAAACTCGCCGGCAGGAACTCACCACTATCAATTAGGTAGAGAACAGTGTTTTTCTGTTTTTAAGTCTGTCAGCATGATACTGAGAAAACAGGTCCTCATGAACTACAGTGGGCCATTTTTTAAATTGTTAAAAAGTGTGTGTGTGTTGGATTGGAGTTAGGTGCCAAGTCAAACCTTTGCTGGGATACGTTTTGGCATAGCTGATACTATGTTCATCTATCACTCTTACACGCTTACACGTACACAATCAACTGATGGCAATAACTGTTATACAAACTAAACACACCTGCTCTCAAACTAACTATTCTCTACCCCTTTACCCACTGCCTCCAACAGCTGTACTTTAATACTTCTGAAAACAGTGGTTTGTCCAAAGTAAACAGATACCTAAAGAAAGAATTTATCACTGTTCTCTCTCTCTCTCTCTCTCTCTCTCTCTCTCTCTCTCTCTCTCACACACACACACACACACACTTTTACCTAGATATCTAGACATACCACAGACTTCTATTGTTTATATAAAAGTTATTTAATATTAGTGTGTCAAACGATTAATCGCGATTAATCACATCCAAAATAAAAGTTTTTGTTTATATAATATATGTGTGTACTGTGTATATTTATTATGTACATATAAATACACACACATGGATGTATATATTTAAGAAAAATATGTTACATTTATATATTAAATATATTTATATATGATATAATTTATATGAATATAAATATATACACGTAAATACATGTAAATATTTTCAACATATATGTTGTTTGTGTGTGTGTTTATATATACATAATAAATATGCACAATACACACATATATTATGTAAACAAAAACTTTTATTTTGGATGCGATTAATCGTTTGACAGCACTATTTAAAGCTGCAGTCCGTAAATTTTGCCTCTTTGTCGCCATCTCTGTTTGAAAACCTGGAATTACTTGCGGAATTACCTTTTTGCGTGGGTTGTACTCTGGCATGGCTCCAGCGCGGATGAATCTAATGTTTTGAGGAGTATGTGTGGCAGTCAGTCACCGCAACGGTGTGAATCCTCTACTTAGTAATCACAGATTCTAGCCTATGTCTTGGAATATATGACCCAAATAAGAATTTTCACCGGATATTGTCATCTGAACAAGTTATTAACATGTCTGCCACGTTTGTTCTGACCAACTGAGGAAAAAAGCATTACAATAAATCGTTCTACCAATGGTGATTTAATCTACCGATCGATTAGCTCATATCACATCAAACCGTGCAAATAATTATTATTGTTATACTTTATTCTCAGATTATTAATGTTAACAACATCAGCATTGCATGACTATGAGTAGCCTATAGTGTGTGTGTAGATTTTAATTTCTGTACAGTCTAATCTATGCTCCCTTGCATAATCCCAGGCTATCTGTAACCAAAAGCCCATTTAAAACTGGAATATAATTTAATTTCATTCACATGTGTTTAATATAATCCTTTCTGGATTATAATCCGCCATCAAAATGATTTTTTGACATTTAATTATTCTAGCTGCTGTGAGAAAAGGCTAACGATCTGCCACCTGCAGCATCCTCACATGCAATAGCCTAGTAGCCGGGACAACTTCTTTGTTTACAGAAGTGAAGTAATGATGCAGCAGCATGCTCGAATTTCCCGCGAAAACCTACCCGTACCACTCAAATTAGAAAACATTATTATAAACTAACTGTTGTGAATTGGGCTAAAGTAAGGCGATAGTTTTGAACACTGGCTGGTTATGTACTTGCTCAAATATTGATTTTGGATCATTTTTAACAAAAAGAAGTTACGGACTGCAGCTTTAATGTTTAACTATAATTACCAAATGACCAAATGTACATTTGTCATTTAAGAGACACTTTTACTTTGCAAGATGTAGAGTCAAGAGCTGAAGGGTGCGGTGTATCCGCTCTTATCAAAATGGACGCCGGTCTTCCTGTCTGTCACAGTTTCAGATCCTGTAAAGGGGCAATGTGAGGTCACTGCCTTAGTTTTACAGTCATTATCCAAGTTTTTTCATAAATTATTCAAAAATACAGTACTGTTCAAAAGTTTGGGGTCAGTAAGATTTTATGTTTTTGAAAAGTCTTTGATGCTCACCAAGGCTGAACTTGTTTGACCAAAAATACAGTAAAAACATTAATATTGTGAAATATTATTACAATTTAAAATAGCAGCTTTCTATTTTAATTTATTTTAAAATGTAAATTATTTCCGTAATGGCAAAGATGAATTTTTAGCAGCCATTACTCCAGTCTTCAGTGTCGGACATTAATTGTTTCTCAAGTGGACACAAGTTATTTTCACCATTTACAGGGGGTAGTTGGTGATTTTAATACTGTCCGAATACAGGATGTTGGTGTTCCAATTATACACTTATTTTCACATAGCTATGAGAAACGTTATACATGGACGCGCTTGTGGTTGCCGTACTGTATTAAACCTCTAATCAGCTTTAAATAAAACCGTGTATTAAAAGCTAACAGAAGCAGTAGCATTTACAAATAACAGCGTATCTAAAAGTATGAGACAACAACAATCAAAAAACATACCATTAAGAGCTGTGCTTGCATAGGTTCTGCCATCTTCACTAATATCCTTTGCGTCTCAATCGGGCTCAAACTGATAAGCAATATAGACGACGCCATTGTTTACAATACAACCAGAGCACATGCCGCTGAGGTGAGGGGCGTGATGTTCAGACACGCACTAGAGGCGGTTTAGCGAATCACAACACACTGGACTAGCTAACCAATCTGAGTCCATCGTGTATTTCTGAGGGAGGGGCTTCATAAAAGTAGGAAATGATCAGCGTGTTTATGGGAGAAGGGATAGGGTGTAGAATAAAGGTAAATTATGTGAAAAATAAAGCATTTTTTTTAAAAACTAAGCATTAACATGTTAGACTGCACCCCATAAACACAATCAAGCCTAGAAAAAAAACAGTAAACCAACCCTTTAAAAACCTTTTGGAACTGTATTCCTCATTGTGCACCTTGTATCACTCCAACTCCAGTGTAACAGTAACATAATAAATAGCTTTACTGATACTTTTGATAGATTTAATGCATCTTTGCTAAAAGTATTAATTTCTTTCAAAAATAAAAATCTTACTGAATCCAAACTTCTGAACAATAGTGTAGCTGTTCTACTAATCTCTTTTGGTGTTTTTAACATATACAAACCGTTATTGCATTTTTGCTTAATTGCATGTCTGTAAATGACAATAAAGGAAATTAACTGAACTGAACAGGATTTTTAAAGATATCACATGTAGCATTTTTTTATTCCAAACATTAAAACCACAGATTACATGGATTATTTTATTACTGAAAGGGTCACCATACCAAGTAAACCACATCAAAGTACACAGTTGAAATGTAATTTTAAGGACGTAATCTGACTCCGCTGATGTAAGTGATTTGCACAATTCAAACCAAAGGCATGAAAACCCATCCACAGCTATAAAAATCAGTGACAGTCATGGCTTGCACGTCTTCTATTAACTTTTTAACTCCATATGGCAACACATATGTGGAACATTCCTTGCATAAACCACCAAAACATTAATCACATTAGGTCTCCACATTTTTGTGACAGGTGCTGTTACCGTTGAGACTGTCTCATCTTGGATATGATGGTGCATTATTTTTTCTCTACCATGGGAATAGATGATTTATTGCTTTGTGTGCTTTGTTAGTTGAAAATAGAGTGAGAAGGGGACAGGGCGTTCTGGGTTCCGCTCCAGTGGCCCTCCAGAACTCTAAAGGCTGCCCTCCAGCACTGTCACTACCGCAGTGATGTCATCATGGCAGCTGGTGCTACATGTTCTCTTTGTCTCCGGACTTCCTGCTGTGAGACGGCAAGCCCTCCTCTCCTCTTCTCTCCTCTCATTAACTTTCTTCCTTCCTTCTCCTCCTCTCTTTTTTAAATCAATTATTGATCATGTGTCAATTATTGGGTATTTTGGAAATGACAAATCTAATCTTACGTTTCGAGAAATGAGCAGGTCAGATGAGAAGCTTGAGAGTGCAGTCAGAGGGCGATGATGTCACTTGATCTCACTCTCACGGACTCTAGCCAGACCACAGCTGCTGAAGGTTCAAGCACATGTGTGTGAGAAAAAGTAAGACTGTAGCAGACGTGTCGGTTTCTGCGAGATCAAGGCCTTTGTTGGCGTGCATCTCTGCCATTCTCTCTCTGTCTTTCCTGTATTCCTGTAACATTAGGCAGTTAAATATTAAGATACTTTAGGGCAAGCTTTAAAAAGTAGCTGCTCAAAAACCTGCATCTTATTTTGTTAAAAATTACAGTGACAACAGAAATATTGTGAAATATTATTACAATTTAAAGTACCCATACGGAAATGTAATATTTGACATATAATGCTCTATATCAAGAGTGATATTGCCATGTATTTTTCTTTGAGGCAATAGCAAATAAAACTTAAGATTTAAGTTTGACATATACAAAATGTAAATAGTAAAATTTGTATATGTTAATAATATCCATATGATGATTTTATTTGGTATTATATGTATCAACCATATATGTCAACAATATATATTTCATTTATATATGCAACGTTTTTTAAAAACAACATATATGCAAATAAAATCTTTACGTTTATGTTTTTGTAGTACTTTTTTAAATACATTAAAAATAAAGGGTCTTAAATACATCTTTTACATTTACTTCTATAATATTAACATCTATTGATGGTTTTAGGGTGGATATAAATGTAAATAACATTTATGTCCAAAAATAAATCACACAAACACAAACATACATATTTATATGAACAAGATATATGTCCAGTTTGTAATAGGTTTCATATATCTATGTTTTTACTTCATATTACAGTATATTTCATATACAGAAAATTAATATATACATATATTGCATTTGCACATGGATAACTGTTTTCTGTTTTGATAAAATGTAAAAAATTGTTTATGGCAGTGTTGAATTTTCAGCAGCCATTAGTCTTCTATGTCACATGATCCTTTAGAAATCATTCTAATATGCAGATTTGTTGCTCAATTGGGTGTTTTTAGTATTCAGAAGAGTTGTTTTTAATATTGATACTTTTTTCAGATTTTTGATGAATGAATTTATAAATGTCTTTACTGTCACTTTTAATCAATTTAATGTAACCTTGACATAGTGTAAAATACTGTAAGCTAGGTAAACAATGCTCTTCACAGGTACAATTAAAGTGTTCAGTTGTGTGAATTTGACTAAAACGGTGTGTTTTTGTCCTTATTTATGTGTATGAGCAGTTCTGTCCTTTGTGAATCTGGCAATATCTGGTCCATGTTATCTGTTATCTGAGGTGATGTAGAAATTTAGTTTGAAGCTCCTAATTTAGATTGTTGTTGGGGTCATCAAGGTTGCTAAACTATCAAGGACATTAAAACTGTCATTCCAAATATGGCATTTCCACAGAAAAAAAAAACTTTTCAATAAATAAAACGCATTCAGGTGAAAGGTTGTTACATGCTTTTCCTGTCATTGCACAAACAAATACAAACTACTAGACTAGAGTCCCTGTGACAGCAAGTTATTGCAATCAGTCTGTGCTATTGAATCATCTCAGGTTTTAGACCCTGCTTTTTGTCAAAAGCCTTGATTTTTGCCTGTTAGAAGGAAAGTTAACAAGTCAAATAGAGCAATAAATGCAGAACAAGTTAGCGTGAGACCATAAGTATAAGTCAGACAGAGGGCCAAAAAAGAGAAAATTGATGTCCTTGTCCATCTCACTGTTTTTTCTTCTCTTTCTCTCTGTTTCCGTGGTAATGTGGTATTTACTTATAGATAATTAGGCCTTCATGAGGCCTTCATCATAGAGAAAGAAACATGGAGACAGAAAAGGGGGGGGGGGTCATGAAAGGGAGCAGGGCTCAACAATAAGGATTTTTTAATGGGCTAGTCTGATATGTACTTGCCTTGCAGAGGCCCCACAACAAAAAAAATTCTTATGATGGTTATTTAATTTGATTTAATTTCATAATTATTTTATCATCAATTTAGCAATAGCAGTCAGTGAATGTACCAACAAAGCATGTGACACTCGCAGTGGCTCCGGGCCATCAGACCATCCCCGTTTTTGAGCCCTGAGTAGGTACTCCAGCATACAAGTTACACTCCTCAATCGCCCCACTGTATTTGAGAGGCTTTCACAACTCTGTGTAGAACAGTTTGAAAAGAACTCCATAAGAAAGGCAGTGAAAACGGGGGAGAGGACCAGGACTTAGATAAATTACGCCCATCCTTATTTTGCTTCTTAAAACAACAGATTATTGCATTATGTTAATGGAAATCTAGTGACTTTCCTGAATTTGTTTTGAAAGGTCATCTGTCATCTGATGATCTATAAATGAACGTCCATGCTGGAATGTCAGAAAAGGACCAGAATTGATGCTGTGTGGATTTGTGCTGAAATGCACAGTTTATCTGCTGGTAATGTGATCAGTGTTTGTTTTCTGCAAGGGCACATCTCAACCCACCACAGTAGGCGCTACTGTATGTAAACACATGCACACACACACACACACAATACTGTAGAGAAGTTCAAAGACCCATAAAATCTAAATTGCCGTTTTAGCCCATGTCTATTTAGAAATATGCAACAGGTAGCCAAAAAAAAATCAATATTTTTGCCTACAGAATGGGAGAGTAAAAATATTTTTAAAACGTACACCGTTCAAACTAGGCTGCTTATGTTGAAGTGTTTGGGATGTGGCTTTTAATGATGAGACCTTTTTTGTAATCAGGCTCTCAAAAAGTATATAACAATTTGGATATAGATTTATCGGCCAACATATCGGTTATCGGCTTTCAAAAATAAAGAATAATCGGTTATCGGTATCGGCCAAAATTTTCATATCGGTGCATCCCTAATATATATATATAAAATTTGGCCAATTTTAAAAATCCATTTTCGGTCGAAATAAATCTACATTTTCAAATGTTTAAAAACTGTGTTTTTATGAATTTTAGGACTTTCCCCTTGAAGTGCGTTTATAATATGTTTTGACATTTGAAGGTTCAAACTAAATATATTTTCAGTTTAAAATAAATATTTCCTTAAGCTGTTCTGTTTACAACACATATTTAGCATGTATTAAAATACATATTTGGCCACAAAAATATCTATTTCTATGCCATATGTGTACAGTGTTAATTCTGTCGGCATCAAGATAACATGTTAACATTACAAAACACGCATGCTTATTTCTTTGACACAGAGTTAAGCAACACAGGATGACTGAACAATACTGTGAGTATACATTGCCTAATGCCTTCTACATGTCACATTCCAACTATTGTCCCATTGACAAAACAACAGAACAAGATCACACCTCAAGTGTGCAGAACCTCTGTAGGGTCAGGGTGAAAGGGTGAGAGGAAGAAGGTGAAAATTAATAGATAAGGAAAAGAAAGTGGCAAAAATATATTCTGCCTCGCCTTAAAATAAATATTTGTTTTCTCTCTCTCTCTCTCTCTCTCTCTCTCTCTCTCCACACACACACCACAGACCTCATGTTTTTTTTTCATCTGGTACAAAACATGTTTTTCAGCAGGAAACCTTTACAGACAGTGCATCCATTCATACTCTCACACCCATGTGTGTGTGTACATTTGTAAGCATTGCATAAGAAAAATAAAATGTTCTTTTATAACCTCTATGCATTGTTGCGTACAATAATAAATCTCATATCTAGAAAATTTTCAGGTAAATAATATTATATAATGTTGTTGCCCTATTGCAGAAAAAGAGTACCAGACAAGCCCCACTTTTCCAAACTAATCCAAGCTTTCACACTCTTTTAGGATTTAGGTTATCAGCAGGAAATTAAGTTGTTTTTCTTAAGTTGTTCTTTCCCTCTTTCTTTCCCAACCTTTCTTCAGTCGTTCTCTTTAGATGACTTTTCACCTAGTTTTCTTTTTAAGTTTTCTTCCTCTCACTGGAATTGCTGCGGCATGTTTTTGGTCAGAATGCTCGATTTAGAATTGTGGCTTTAATTTGAAGTACCCATGAGCCTTTGGGGTGTTAGCTATTGGGCAAATCATGTAGTCACAGGTGTTTGCTGTCTTAGTTGTCATTCGAATGGATAGCTGCACTTGTTTAAAGCATTATGCTAGTGGATCATTAAATACGCGTGTGGGTTTGTGTGTGTGTGTGTGTGTGTGTGTGTTTGTTCACTGACCATGGTTGTTGCTTATTGTGAAGAGAGGTTGTGGCCCTTGTAAAGGGGGGTTTTCATTGTGTGAGTATTTCCTCTGAGAATCAGAGGTGTTCCTCAGAGGTGTCCAATCTGGCCCGCAGGATGATTTAAACAATATTATAAAATAACAAATAAAACATAATTTTGAAAATTAAATAGTGTATTCGCTACAATATTTGACTTTGAATTTAAAGCGGAACAAATTGCTCATTTATTTACGTTTATATTACGCCTCGGGATTCGGGACACTGTTTTAAAGCGGCGCCAGATTCTCGAGCAGCACGAGGATAATATGATGACAGCTGCATTGTAACTGATGCTTGTGTGGCAATTTTCTGGTGATTTTAGACATGTCCAAAAGAAGAAATTTGACCTGGAAGGGTGGACAGGCTATTTAAGGAGAAATGGAAAGAAAGTAGGGGAGCGTGGGGCACAAAGAGGGGAGCGCGGGGAACAAAGTAACGCGGGGTAAGTTGTAACACATGTGGTTTAAATATTTCCTCACATGCTAGCATAACCAAATTTACAGCATTTACTAGTTACTATATCAACATTATATAGAGAAAAAAAGTGCACCAAAATTCAAAAATCTTTTGAAGATATCGCTGAACATTTATTTTACCATAGTAAAATTATATTTCTGGCTTAAGTAAATTTTTCATCTCAGTTTTTATTACTCATTTAAAATTAGACAAATCTGCTATTATTTTAATCTCCAGTCTGATATTTATCAGTTTAAATAATTTTTTAATGCTTCGCTAACTATCAGAAGACAGTAACCCGTTTTAAATTCCAGTTGCACAGATGGTGTATGTTGTAACACTGCGTTACAATGTGCCCTGCCGTGCTATTCTATGACATTAGCGATGTAATTCACACTATTTACTTTAATACATTTTAATGATAAACGATGAGAAACAGGTGAATAAAGACTGACAGTCAATGTTTAATGTTAAGAAATTATTATTTCAAGACATGTTAAGCATTTTGGCTCATTTATGTGGGCCGTCCCAAGCATGGTTGCAATGTGGTCATTGCCAAACTCCAAAATCAGATTACTTTTTAATTCTTAAAAAACGTCATTATTTTATTTGAAATAAATAATTATTTTATTTTATTAATATTTTAGTTTGTCTTGTATATTTTTTTCATTCGATCAGATAA
>NW_015505480.1:764664-765095 GCF_001515645.1 Sinocyclocheilus grahami | reverse complement strand
AAATGTGTGCAATATTAAACGACACTGTGACGCACTGGACAGCTTCGCATGGAGAAAGTAAATGAGTGAGGAGTGTGCGATATTTATTGTGTACTAATATCCTAACTGTTGTTTTAATGATGTGCGAGTTGAGATTTTGTAACTTTGCATAAAAACAAACAAACACATCATGAGAGTTTTTCAGTGCCGGATGAAGGCTATCAGTTTACAATATAATTCAGTATATGAGGGCAAAAATAAAATGCCCTGTAAGAAATTTCGTTTTTAATATTTATGTTGTGATAGTTACAGTGGGGGAAAAAAGTATTTAGTCAGCCACCAATTGTGCAAGTTCTCCCACTTAAAAAGATGAGAGAGGCCTGTAATTTTCATCATAGGTATACCTCAACTATGAGAGACAAAATGAGAAAAAAAATCCAGAAAATCACATT
>NW_015505480.1:751650-764651 GCF_001515645.1 Sinocyclocheilus grahami | reverse complement strand
TGATAGTTAAGTAATGTCTAACTATATCAAGAGTGTTGCTTTCCTGAATGTCAGCGTGATCGCAAATGAATAGATTTTATATAACAGCTCAACAAACAAGATGCTAGTATTAAGTGTGTTATATTAGTCACAGTTCTGTCTGTTTATCTCTGTTTTGGCAAGAAAAAGTTTTTAACAAAACCGAAGTAAGACCAATTGTGTGTCTCCGAGGCATCACTGTGTATTTTGTTACTGAATTAATCTGTTTTTGAACAAATTATTTGAGTCAATGATTCAGTGGCCCATTCATAAAGACAATCACTAGCTTAGTTTCTAAACGAATCAGCCGTTTTGAATGAATGAGTCAATGGATCACTCATTAAGACGGAGACTTGCCGCCATCTACTGGCGGCTTTAGTGTCATATTTATTTATCCATGACAGGCTTAAAAACCAACCAAGGTGCTATCTCAAAAACACACTCTGCAAAATATGGTAATTATCACAATATTGCACACCCCTAAAATAACCAAGCATCTAGTTGTCCTATATATTTTTTTTAATTATATTGTAGTTTGTATGGTTAATATTAATGTAATTGTGAGCAAACTAGGGTTTAACAAAAGGTAATTCGGCCCGCACAAGGGGACATTTTCTCCGATCCGGCCCTCAACCTTAAATGAGTTTGACACCCCTGCCCTAGACAGTGCGGGACTGCGGACAGTCTGGTTGCTTGAGCTCGACACAAAGGTTATGAGTAGAGCAATGACTGTTTCACGCTATTATTTCTATTCCTCAAGCTGTGGAGGAGACGTTTGAGAGGATAACAAAAGATTTGGAAATCCAAACACAGCCCTTCATGATGGGCATATTTATTGACTTGCTTGTTTTCTTGTCTTTATCTGCACATCTTATCTGTTGTTTTTAGAGGTCCAAGCACCATAGCTATTGTATGATCCCTGTAGTGTTTGCTCTGATTTTCTTGATCTTTTTTCTTCTGCATTTTCTGCACTAAAACTCTTTGGCTCTCAGATAAATTGCAGATACATACAAATTCGCTGTAATAAGCACATTTACACTACTGTTCAAAAGCTGTACCTGTCACAAATCCGGTCCATGAACTTCCATCTGCTAGCCATCAGAGGTCACCCTTTCCAATTTCATTGACTCTCGCACTACACACTGTTGCACATCACCCCGGACTACAAATCCCATCATTCATTGCACTGATTGCACTCAGCACGGATTGCACACAGCTGTTAACACTGATTGCACCCAGCTGTTTCATATCACTCCCTCACTATTTAACACTCACTCTGATCCCTTCCCTCTGAGTATTGTTCAGCGACTATCACTCCCCTTGCGATAGCTACACTACAGAGCCCTCAGTCGCTTCCCAGCCTTAGCCTTAGCTGTTTTCTCGGTTTCTAATCTTAGCCTGGTTTCCTGGATTTCTCCCTTAGTCTTGCCCCTTCTGATTCTGTCTGCAGTTCATCGACCCACGCTAGCCCTAGGATTATTCTTGTGTTTTGCCCGCCATATACCTGTCTGCCTCTGTTTGACCCTGCTTGCTTTATGACCACGTCTCTGTCTTCTCCACAATAAAGCTTTGCGAATGGATCCGCACGTCTCACGTCTCGTCAGCTCCGTTACAGTACCATATTTGAAAGAAATTAATACTTTATTCAGCAAAATTGTGTTAAATTCATCCAAATTGACAGTAGAGATGTTTATAATGTTACAAATAATTTATTTAAAATAAACTCTGTTCTTTAGAACTTTCTATTTATCCAAGAATCCTGATTATAAAGTATAATGGTGTCCACACAAAATATTGACCATAACCACACAACCTTTTTCAACAAATAATAAATGTTTCTTGAGCAGCAAATCAGCATATTAGAATGATTTCTGAAGGATCATATGACACTGAAGATTGGAATAATGACTGCTAAAAATTCAGCTTTGCCATCATAGGAATAAATTACATTTTAAAATAAGTCATTTTAAATTGCAGTAAAATTCAACTGTATTTTTGATAAAAAATACAAATCTTAGCAGCCCTAAACTTTCGACTAGTAGTGTACATTTTCACTAATCCTAATATTCCTGATCACTTTTCTTATAATTTTCCCCCCAAATCAAGTTATCATAAGAATTTTGTAGCAAAAATATGTTCTACCATTTTATATTTCATCAAGTTATTCCCATAGGTGGCGCTATAAACTATACTTTTATATAGTATATAAATATATACTTTTTTTTTTACATCCTGCAATTATCAGTCGGCAACAAAAATGGCAACCAGGTGGCAACCAAATTCTGCAGCTAGTAATTATGAATTGGAGTGATTTTCATGACATTTAGTGTATGTATGTAAATATATATATATATATATATACACACACACACAATGTTGGTACACATCCACAATATCTGTTCTGTTAAATTTGTTTCTCTTCTTTTTCATTCTACCTAAACCCTGATGATTGATGAGTCTATAACAGGAGTGGGCAAACTTGGCCCTTCCAGGTCACTTTCCTTCAGAGTTTAGCTCCAACTCTTATCAAGCACAGCTGAACCAGCTAATCATTGTCTTCAAGACTACTAGAAAGCTACAGGCAGGTGAGTTTTATCAGGGTTGGATCAAATCTCTGCAGGTAAATGGCCTGGAAGGGCCAAGTTTGCCCATCACTGGTCTATAATAATAATTTTATGATTTTCATCTTTGCTTTTCACACTAAAATTCATGAGCCAGGCTAGTTTGAATGTGGAGTTTCCACTGCTGCTACTTGTTTGCTTCCATGGCAGTTTGTTACAGTTAGATTTGCTTCCTCACAGATTCTGTCTTCTGTAGAGGTGTTGTGGTTGTATATAGTTTAATTTGGCAATTGCTTGACAAGTCTAGTCTTTCCTGCTGCTGGCCATATGGCTATATTATGGCTTAATATTCATATGTGTATGAAGCCAATGTATTCATGAAGGGGAGCAGAACATCATTTGTTCTCATTATATTCATTGCGAAAGCATGTCCAGAACCAAGTTTAACACTTCTCTGGCATTCAGAGTTTTTGGCTCATGTCTACCCCATACATTTCTCTCTGCTTCCTGTTCAGTATGACCAACATACCAGTTCAATGCAGTTACAGTTAATTTGAATCATTTATTGTAATTTCCTGACATGTTGTTCAGTTTATGAGTCTGTCAATGATTTATCATGCTGCTTTCCCCACTCTTTCTCTGTCTGTCTCAGTTTTGCAGCATGTTATTCAGTCAGCGAGCTGCTAGTCTGCAGAACTTGTTTCTCCTCTTCTCTCATATGGAAGGATAAGAAAGAATGAGTCGGGAGGGGGTGGTGTGGGTGTTTAGGGGGAATTTTTGGCACACTTCCTCATTTTGTCTTCATAAATAACAATTTTCCTTACCTCCTTCTCTCTTTTCAAGCTCATAGCAGTAGAACAACAGTTATTTTGCTGTACTTAAAAAGAGAAGAAGTGGTTTCGAAAGCATTGAGTTTAAGTGTCTGGGCAAAAAGTAGTCCTATCATTCTGTCAAACATGACTTTTAGTAAATATGTTTCTTCTCTTTCTAAATATAGATGTCAGATTTTTTTTTCTTGGTGAGGTTGTCTAGTTTATCTAGATTTTATTTCAAATGACTAGTTATTTTAATTAGTGATTTAATAATATATGTATTATTGTTATTATTTACTTTTTATTTAATTATATATTAATTATTTTAATGTTATGGTATTTGTCTAAATTATATATATATATATAGACACATTTAGACATATATATATAAATGGCCACCACAACATGATAATGTGCAGTATGAAACATGTATATTCACTAAAGTCTTGCTTTGGGTCCATAATTAATTAACTGCTCAGCAAACAGTGTTGCACAAGTGAGCATGTTAGGGTGGAGTCTCGAGAACATATAGGATAATTCAAACACACATAAGCAAAGACTGTGAACCTGCTTACCCTGACATGTTGATATGTAAGTGACTGACTTATAACTCCTGGCTAGTATGCATGCTTGTGCACGTGCACAATTTCGATGAAAATGTGCTCAGACTGCACTGTGTTCTGAAGATTTCACAGGTTTTCTGTGTCATTTGCTCTAAAATCGTGACATGATATACTGTATCGTGAGGAAGAGAGAGAGAGATGTTGTTTATTTGTGTTATCTAGTGTAAAGCTTTCCACCTGAGTGCATTAAACAGATCCTAATTACATTATTTCTCGAGGAGAGAAAGGGCCGTGTGCAGAGGGTTTTAGTGCTTGTAAATGATTTCCTTTTTTTCAAGGATGGAAATTTCTACAGCTGGGGAGGGGAAATCAAGAAACATACAGTCTCTGCTGGTCTTTCATAAACAATAAAATATTAAGTGGTTTCATACTGATTGTGGCATGGCCTGAGGCCCAGGCCTAGGTGGTTTTGTTTGACCGTCCTGTTGTGCTCGGGCCTCATCTGATATTGATGAAGAAAGAGGACACGCAGAGTGAAATTAGTTCACCGGAGCTTTTTAATAGGAGCTTATGATGCTGCGATATTGTCAGGCTGTTAATGCGTTTCCTCTTCACTATTGCAAGCAAACAGTTCTTAAGAATTTAAACTACTTCAGTCTGTGTGCATTGAATTTATTTAATACACGAGTTTCACAATTTGAGTTGAATTACTGAAATAAATTAACTTTTCCACGACATTCTAATTTATTGAGATGCACCTGTATATCAGTCTAAATCAATGGCTCTGTTCCTAAATCGACATACTTCTATTCTGAGGGAGCATTCTAACTGAAATTGAAACTGATTTGGAAATTATGACAGAGTATTCCTTTTATGTTTTTTATGCATAAACACACATGGTGCACACATATTTGGGATAAAATAGTCCTTTTTATTGATTGTTATTAAGAAAATTCAACTATTTTACTAGTTGTATTGATACTTTTTTTGTATTGAATGAAATAAAAGACAAGGAAGGTTATTTACTTGACCATTAAGATATTTCGAAATTGTTTTCATTTAATGTTCTTGGGATTATATAGGTAACTTTCTTGTATAATGGAAGGTCAGGCTGTTTATGGAAAGTATTTACATCATAACAGTATTCATAAGAGTCGTAATCTCATATAAGAGCAGATTAATTTATATTTATTAATATGTCACCAGTTTATCCTATCATTCCCATATCTGCTGCCCTGCCCTCAGTGGATTGAATATGTCATGTTTAGAGTCCCTATTCTCAGGTTTGATGTTGTATGATAGATGCTGAATCAACCGTAAGTTCAGTGACACCTTTTTCTTTTTTTTTCCAAGATTGGTTATGTAAGATTTCATAGGTTGGCAGATCAGGCGGGCATATAAAAGATCATCATGCTAGCTCTCCACAGCTGTGAACTGTGGATAAAAAGAAACGTGATAAAAAAAAAAAATCTGTGACTGTTACTTATTTATTTTTGTTTTGAGGAACAGTGTTCTCTTGTCTAATTGAGGAAGTGTTGTTTTGTTTAGCCTGTGGCACCGCTGATAGGCATACTTATACAAGCAATACTTATTTCCAGGGGATGGTAATGACTCACCATATAGTGGACCTATTTTATTAAACATCATAATTACATGAAAGTTCAATCAAGGGCTCATGCAGGGAAATTTTCAGTAAACCACACATCTTTGTCATGACCACTAAACCCTTATGTATTGATCATCGCTGTTACAAAGCAAAGTCTGCTTATGTTTTACATCAAATGATAAGGGACAGTCATTAATTCTGTAGCACTGTTTTGTATTGAGCTGAAGAAGAGGTTTTTGCCTTTATTTACAGTATGTTAGAAATTAGGGATGTGCGGGTCTAGTCGACTAGTCGACTAAACGGTACAGCTCCTACTAGTCGACACTGAAAACAATAGTCAATTACATGACAGAAAGAAAAAAAGAAAAAATAAACATGATTTTATCATTCAAATTACCATCATTTTAACATTTCATTTAAAACATTTTAAATAACAAGTTAAAATAAAACGTTTGAAAAATAATACAGCGGAAACTAAATTTTTACCTCAGACCTCACATGCGTTTTCTTCGTGTCAGTTGCGGTGAGTTCAAAAATGACCACGCGAAAGACGAGCAAGGTGTGGGATTATTTTGAATTAGAAGGAAACGGAAACATTTTGTGTAAACTGTGTAATGTCAAATTGTCTTACAATAACTCTACTGGAGCGATGCGTAATCATATTCAATACAGGCACGTAGGCGTTAGCTTAGAGGCTGGCCAAATCCAGCAAATGTCAATCACGTCATTCGCTACAACCCGCCGGTGTTGCGATCCCATCCGCGCCGTCTATTCCTCTAACGAAGACCCACTTTGGTGGTAGTGCGGGATGTCCAGGCGCTTTCTGAAACTCTTATCAGCTTGCTTTTCGTTATCTCTGCGTGCCTGCGACTTCAGTTACTGCCGAGCGAGTTTTTTCAAATGCAGGAATTTTATTGTTAATTGCCTCAGGTCCCGTCTTTCACCAGACCACATTGATAATTTCACTGAACAAATAACGCATGGTCTGAGTAAGTAAAATGGGCATTGTTGCATTGTTTTGTTTTTAGACAATATAGCCTACACGAAGTACGTTTTTAAAAGCCGTTTTAATGCTATTTCTTGATAAACCTTCCTATTGTTTTTGACTTGTGTTTTAATGTTGGCTAACATTATAGGAAGATTAAGAATTCTGTCAGGCTATTGATTGATTTTCCATTGTTCTGCATTTCCCCAGCTGATTTGAATAAATAAGCTATGCTTTGGCCGACGTTGAGTATTCTCTCTCTTTTTTTTTCTTTTTATGTTAAAATACAGGGGGTATAGCACGCACACAATCCAATATGTATATTTCTAATAGGGATGTGTGTGACAACTAATTTGACTGTCGTTTAAACTAAAGTTTTGTATCCGACTAGTCTAAAAGCAAGAAACCCCCAAAAGATGGTAAGAAAAAAAAAACTCTGTGCGTGAGTGTAGCATATACAGTGGTGTGAAAAAGTGTTGGCCCCCTTTCTGATTTCTTATTTTTTTGCATGTTTGTCACACTTTAATGTTCCAGATCATCAAACTAATTTAAATATTAGTCAAAGATAACAAGTGAACACAACATGCCGTTTTTAAAAGAAATCAGAAAGGGGGCCAACACTTTTTCACACCACTGTATATGCTACACTCACGCACAGAGTTTTTTTTTTCTTACCATCTTTTGGGGGTTTCTTGCTTTTAGACTAGTCGGATACAAAACTTTAGTTTAAACGACAGTCAAATTAGTTGTCACACACATCCCTATTAGAAATATACATATTGGATTGTGTGCGTGCTATACCCCCTGTATTTTAACAGCTGTGAACACTCACCATTAACATAACATCCACGGGTACTTTGGCTTCCTCACGTGCAAAACAAGCAGATCTGCAGCTATACAGAAAGAGAGGGAGAACGAGACATAGAATAGAGAGAGACACTGGCCCTAAAAACAGTATTTGGACACTTAAGCCAGACTTTAAAATGTCTGAATGTCATTATTTTAAATAAAGAAATGTCATACTAAATGGCATTTGTTGGAAATAAATATACCACAAGCACACTTTTCATGCATAATATTTCACAAAAAGTGGTTTGTTAAGTTTAAAATGACAAAACAATGGATATGTTTAAAATAATAACATTTGGACACTTCAGTATCTGGTTGTGACACTGTCTGTGTCTGCACCACTACACATGTGATTTACTCAGCGAAAACAGCTGTGTGAACCTGAGGCGAACTCACGTTTAACATCTACTAAATATTACCTTGATTCCAGCTAAAAAAATTACAGTAGTGACTAGAAGTAAAGTTAGCTCTCAGAAAATACTTTCTTTATTTGTTTGCAGACACGTTTGATGTGTCTTTTTGACTACAGTTATTGACTCCAGGGCCACCCTCTCACAAACATATTTTTTTTATTTTTGGGGGGAGTCTGTAAGATTTTTAATATTTTTTGAAAGAAGTTTCTTATGTGTCTGAAAAACAAGTAGAAATGGCACACTTTTAAAAGGCAAACCCCATATAGAATACACAAATCTCTCAAAACCATAGTTGTTCTCTTACCTGAATTATCAGTCTCAGGGTGGCTGGCCTGCTCATGTCTTTCTTGATGCTTCATTGCAGTTGCCTTTAAAACACAAATACAAAAAATGCAGTAAATCTTAAATTCCATTAAAAACTATAACAAACAAATTCTAACACTAGAAAGGCAGCTAGCCATAAAACGTGTTTAACCTAGCTAACATACGATTTTATTTTCTCAATAGGCTACTGGCCAACATTAACTACTAACACCTGAACAAAATTTCACATTAGTTTATTCATTTGGTAATTCAATAAGCTGACAAAAGTCGTTTGAAACGACAACGCAGTTTACCATAGTAAAGTTTGTTACTGCTATGTTGATGGGTAAATGTTACTAGGTTAAACTGGTGTGCAAAAATGTTGAGACAGACAAACGTACATATATTTTTTACCTTGCTTACTGGTCTTATTCTCTCATAAGGTGCATCGACACACAGCGCAGATGTTCTCCGGAACTCTTCCACTCTCGCGGGTTCATCCCCGGGCAAAACCCACGGCGCTGCCACGCTGGTTCGGTGTCTTCCTCGGATGCGAGGGGCGTGACTCGACAAAAGACAATATAGAACCCATTATACTATCTACAGTGGATGCGGACAGTAAAGTGATGCCCCGGTATATTTCTGACATACAGATGTACTCCAAGCGCTCGTGCCGTTTCTGACATGAAGGACAAACGGATTTTCCAATCATTACAAGCATGTAACATCCAGTGTAGTCAGTCCCAAGCTGTTGCGTCGTTGTAGACACGATGTAAGTCAAATCTTGTCAATCCAAATGTGAGAAATTAGGAAAATAAAGCAACCTCAATAGAATGGCGCCAAAGAGGCCATTACGGCAAATACAGTAGTATACAGCAAATAAAAAAAATAGAGTAAGTCACTGTATGTGGGGTTTGACGTCACAGAAAATTCCCATGATGCAAAGGGTATTACAGTTATTTACTGTAAAGCGAATTTGCAGTATTATACTGGGTGATATACAGTAAATAACTGTAGAAATTACAGAAATGTCTAACAGTGCATGGTTATAGCTCCTATCATTTACTTTTTCTATATTATTTAATTCTTTTGTCAGGGTAAGTAAAAATCTGAACTGTTGGCTGGTAGAAGCAATCCTTATTGTTGAGTCCTGAGTGAATGCATATGCTGTGTAGTTTGTGCTTTGGGAGTGCCATTTCCTCTGACTGTCTGGATGTGTGTGTATGTGTGTGTGTGTAGTGTACATTTGTATCGCTGTTCCTAGCGGACCGCACCTCTTTCAGGAAGACAGATGCAAGACTGAGCTGCTCCAATCAGTCCGGTTCTCAGAATTCCCAAGCTGAATCCAAGTACTAGACTGAGAGAGGAACATGGGAAGTTGGGTGGGAGAAATGACCAGTGACATAGAGGATATAAGGATGAAAGAGTGAGAGGAAAGGTGGATCTGATAATGGAGGAAGGCACTGTTGAATGGATATATGTTTAATGTCATGAAAAGAGCTATTGAGCCTGAGCACAGTCTACAGTCATTGAACTCTAACAGTAATGCAAGTTCACTGGCCTCAGCCAGGCAGATACATGCTCAGAAGATATAGAAAAAGGCTCAAATTAACACTGAAAAGACCAGTAAATAAAATGGAGCTACTTTTTAGTTTTTAGTTTAGTTGAGTTTTTGTTAACTTTCCAAGGAACTGTAATATAATATTAAGTCAAAATATGAGAATGAGAATTTGACACGTTGATTTAACCAATGCAAATAATTTAAGACAAAGTCTTAAATAAATAAGTAAAACTTATGTTTCGATTTTAGTTCTGCATCTTCCAAAGACTTCTACCTTAGTGTGGAATATTCTTGCATTAACCAAACAAATATATTATGATCATGATGTGTCGTCTTTATGTTTTTATGACAGGTGCTGTTTTACAGTCAGACAGCTTGTTTATGATGTTTTTGAAGTTGGCACAGTAACCTGCACATTTTCATACTAATATGCAAGAAAAACAAAAGTTAAATGATCCTATAGGCCTATAATTGTAGTCTCTCACCATTGTATATTTTGGACCCTACATACAAATAACCAACCCAGTGAGCCCATGCTATGTTAGTCTAAAATAATTTGTCCAGCAAATTAGAATGGTAGTGAATTAATAAAGCAACAGATTTTAATGCTGTTCTTTAAGACATTTTATCTCTCTTTTTGCAGTTCTTATTGGTCACACATAGGATACTTGCATTGATCTATTTAACAATGGGGACATGTTCGGGCAGGTCAAGGCTGCTTCAATGGTACATGCATTTAAATGAAAACACCTTTTGCACAATTTAACGATAAGAGTTGATAATGACTAAAATCTAAAGTTGTATGATTACTGGGAACTAAGAGAAAGAAATACCCCAGTCTACTGCAGAATTAGTGTTTATTTGCCTGTTCCTCCTTCCTGTTGCAATATTGACTTTAAAAGGATCTTTGTTTAACACAAACAGAATAAGACTTTAAGCATTGTCAGAATGAATCAGATAAATTGCAAAAACAATAAATGTGGATTGTGGGTCACTGAAATAATATCTTTCCCTTCTTTTTATTATTATTTTTTACATTGTGCTTATTGTCACACCACATAGTCTAAAGTTCAAGGCTACAAAGACTTTAGTCAGCTTCCAACACTTTTTTGCATACAGAGCAGCAGATACATTCGGCCATAAAAACATATCACTCCTAGTCATCAAATAGACTGAGAAACAACTTCATTTCAAAGTTAGACTACTTTTTTTCTTTCAGAGGCACTATGGTGGGGGAGTGAGGATGAAAAAAACAGATTGGATCCTGAAACTGTTGTTCTGCTCTCTGATTGGCTGACTACTGTTGCTAGGCTTATGTCTTTGTGTTTTTTTCACTCTTTCTTCCCCCTGTTCTCTGATAGGTCAGGATGGAACTGGTTCAGACCAGGGCTGCGTCAGGCAACTTTTTTGCCACTTGTTGAACATCCGAAGGCTTGTGGTTTTAGCGTGGCTGCTCGTTCAGTACAAGAAAAACAACAGCGCAGAGACACACATTCACACAGAGGCACTTCTACAAACACACCCTGTTACTCAGAAAGTGTTCACACATAATTTCATTGGCAGAAAGTTACGAACAGAGTCAGAGTTATTGGCAGATATTGGCTGTTTTTCTCACAGGTCCAAGAAATCAGCATATATATATAGTCTTAAATGAATGGATTTTCACACTTTATACTATGGGCTATCTACAACAATAAAAGAACCAAAACCTCAGAAGACATTAAGCAAATAAATATAACAAACAATAGGGTAAAAATGATAAACTATTTCCATGCCTTCCACCTTTTTTATGTATGGAAATCTCACTTTCTCCGGTTCTCTCTATGTCTTCCACCTTTTTTATGTACGGAAATCTCGCTTTCTCCGGTTCTCTCTATGTCTTCCACCTTTTTTGTGTACAGAAATCTCGCTTTCTCCGGTTCTCTCTCACAGACACACACACGCACTCACGCGCGAAACTTGTCGTCAACGCTGCCCCATGAATTTATCAATAAAATAGTTTCGCAGCTGAAAGCTACATGACATTTCTCAGTAGGGAGGTTCTTGAAGCAGTTAAACTTAAAGATTTACTATTAGTAGACAGCTGCTGCTGAACACTGCTGAGAGATACACAGACGCAGGTATTCACACGCTCTTAATCTCTCTCTCTCTCTCTCTCTCTCTCTCTCTCTCTAATAACTGCATTATTAACTGCATTAGCCTGCATATCAATGGCTCAAGCCTCTGTTATTAGCTCTAAAATTATGTTTTTGACGGTTTGGGATGAGGTGCTTAAAAAATTGTTCAACACATTTCAGGACGGAAACATGTCAAATATCTTGAAAATAATCTGAACAATGTCTTGATGTGTGGTTGTGAGCCCTGGCCGTTAAAATTATTAGAGAAATAACTCCCGAAGTGGTACGCTGCGCCTATTAATGGAATGGTCTTTGAGTTCTCAAACAAATTAAGAGTTACATTTGATTTTTTTTTACTGAATGCAAGCACTTATTGCGATAGAAAACACTGTAACGTTTCCACTGATTAAGAGATATTTTTGTTTGCTTGGGTGGTAATATTAGGCCTATTATATTAATATAGGGAAGGGGGGCCCTAAAATTTGTTTTGCCTATGTCATGAAAAGAGGTAAATCCAGCCCTGTTCCAGAGTAAGATATTTTACATAAAAGATGTTTACATTTAGTCCAAAAAACAAAAAAATAACTGAAATTATTAAAATAACCCCATTCAAAAGTTTGGGAACCCTTGGTTCTTAATACTGTGTGTGGTTACCTGGATGATCTACGACTGTTTTTTGACACAATGAAACACGATGCATTAAGAGCCTAATTTGAAGATCAAGGTAAATTGTACTTAATTTGTCTTCCGGGAAACATGCAAGTATCTTCTGTTGCTTCCGAAGGGCAGTACTAAATGGAAAAAAATATTTCAACAAAATAAGAAAAATTTTGACATCCTGTTCAAAAGTTTTAACCCCCCGGTTCTTAATGCATCGTGTTTCCTTCTGGAGCAATAGTGAATGTTTGAACCTTTTTTAATAGTTGTGTTTGAGTCCCTCAATTGTCCTCAGTGTGAAAAGATGTATATCAAAATCATACAGTCACTGCTGGAAAGGGATCAAATATGCAAAAGATGCTGGAAAACTGAAGAATCTGCAGGACCTAGAGGATTTTTCTGAAGAACAGTGCTCAGTTTAACTGTTCTGAACAAACAAGGGACTCATGAACAACCATCCTACAAAACAAAAAAAAGTCATAGATCACACGGTAACCACTCACAGTATTAAGAACCAAGGGTTCCCAAACTTTTGAATGGGGTTATTTTAATAATT
>NW_015505480.1:730430-751591 GCF_001515645.1 Sinocyclocheilus grahami | reverse complement strand
TTTTAATAGTTGTGTTTGAGTCCCTCAATTGTCCTCAGTGTGAAAAGATGTATATCAAAATCATACAGTCACTGCTGGAAAGGGATCAAATATGCAAAAGATGCTGGAAAACTGAAGAATCTGCAGGACCTAGAGGATTTTTCTGAAGAACAGTGCTCAGTTTAACTGTTCTGAACAAACAAGGGACTCATGAACAACCATCCTACAAAACAAAAAAAAGTCATAGATCACACGGTAACCACTCACAGTATTAAGAACCAAGGGTTCCCAAACTTTTGAATGGGGTTATTTTAATAATTGCAGCTATTTTTGTCTTGTGGACTAAATGTAAACATCTTTTATGTAAACTATCTTACTCAGGACAGTACTAAATAAAAAATAACATGCATTTTGTATGATCTCTCTTATTTTGTTAAAATTATTCAAATTTTCACAGATTCTGCAAAGGGTTCCCAAACTTTCGCATGCCACTGTATATATAGCTAAATATTTTAGTTTTAGTAAAATTCATAAAAGTGAAGAAAATATGGAAATAAAATAGACTGTTAAATTATCATTTCCTTGTTTAACGTGTTTTACTGGTACAAAAAATGAAATTTGATCATTTGTATATTCTTCTAAGAAGTATATCAGATGCATATGTCCGGACATGTTCCTCTTGTGTGATGCTTAAATGACTTCATTAATACACTGGAAAAAGGACTTAAAATGACTCTAAAAGCAAGATTTATGCTTATCATTTTGAAAGCTTTTATTATTAGTTGTGTTTTAGGTTTGTTTCTGCATGTGAATGGAGTCTTTCCACTTTTTTGTAGTCTATTTCCATAGATATAACCAACTGAGCAGCTGAGCCCAGTGTTATGATATGGTGTGGGTACAGTAAAACCTGAAGTCTGTTCTAAGATAATAGTTATGGCTCTTTTAATAAAGAGAGGAAAGGGTGCCCTGGGGGAGGAGGGCGCAAGGCAAACGCTGACCATTCTCTTCTGTAGGTTTGCTGAGCCATAGGGCTCAGTGAGCCAGGTTAACCACCCCCTATCACCAGAGAGAGTGCTGACTCCTGCTCTGGTCTGTTTACACCCCCTCAGCCCCCCCGATGTAGGACAGTCCCTTCAGACACAATGAACATGCTGAATAGCTACTCTTCATCTCATGAGCAATGCCAAATCTACACTATTTGACAGCCTTCTGCTCGTGGCTGTGATCAGCAGCAGCTGGATGCAATAATCGCATGCCAATGTGCATTGGCTCGTTTAGTTTACACTCGAAGTAGATTGGTCCCTCTAAGCGAGATCCCAATTTCGTCGGTCCTCCGACGTGACGTCGAGAGTGACCGACTGAAAGGGAACTTTAATTCATGTTGGTTGGGCTTTATTACTCCACAATATATTCTACAATAGTGCATTTCAATATATAGAAGGAAATATAAGACATTATGCTTTATGCATTATGTGTTAGTTGTGAATCATTCAATATGTTGGCAAGATTGAAGCTCAACTGTATGAACAAAATTCTAAAGTGCATTGCGTCATCTTGACAAGTTGCTTTTTCTTAGTTTAGTCGTTTGAAAACCAAGGCACCTGTAGAAGGTTTTTTTTTTCCCCCTAGAAAATAATCAATCTCTGAGCCAAAAGCGTCACTTTATCTATTAGGTGCCTTGACATGTTCCCTGTGGGGCATATAAAGCTGACGGCAGGAATTGATCTTGGCTTGTTTTTCACTGTAGTCCATGCCATCGTCCTCATTCACGTTGCAGGGCTTGTTTACTGCAGTTGGCATTTGCTCAAGGAAAAACATCCCCTCCCACTTGCTTAGGCTACTTAAATCTGTCCCTTTCACCGGGCAGTTGGAACAGCTTGAGGTAACAATGTTATATAGACTAGACAAATCATGATTATGTAAATAGGTTTATTGGAAGACCGAGTTAAAAGTCTGTTAAGTCTTAACCAACATTAGAAAGCAAAGAAAGTGCATTGAGAGCAGCTCAACAATTCGTAGACAATTTCCATATAAATCAGTTAAATAAATATATATATATAAATAAATAAATAAATAAAACGTTTTAAATGTTTAGTTCACACCAAAAAATGTAATTTCTGTCATTTGCTATCATTCATGTTGTTCCAAGACCGACTTTCTTGTGTGAAACAAAAGGAAATGTTAGGCAGAACGTGAGATGGTCACTATTCAATTTCATTGCATCTTTTATCCCAGTAAATGGCTATCGTTCTTCCTAACATGTTCTTTTCAATAATGAAAGGGGTTTGCAACGACGTTAGTGTATAAATGATGACAGAATTGTATGTATTGTGAATTACCGTTTTAAGTCTCTTTTAACCCCGCCTCTTTGGCGTTGATTGGACAACGTAGGTTGTTTTCGCAACGCGATTGGCTACTGGGCTCGTCAGTCATATTTACAGCCTGTTATTTACCACAAGAGGGCTAGGAAAGAGTGGGTGTTCTGTTCGGGAGCTTCAGCAGCTGATATGAACGGGTAACGTAACCAAATGCCTCAAGGAACAGCGGGAGCTAAAACAAATACAAGATAGTCGCGCTCATTTTTTGTTTAGAAGCAGAAAAGCGCAATATGAGGCACGCATCGGCATCTAATGAAACTATGGAAAGCTCCTCTCTCACTATGACAGACTTGTTCAAAATTTGCACACAGTGCGAGCGGCTTAGTAAAAAGGTAAGAAAGCGGATAAGAGCTTGACATCGAGTTTATCTAATGACAGATGTGCCTTTAGTTAACCTGTTTTGTTAGTCTACTTTTTTCATTGATTTTAAATATTGTCCGTTTATTGAGTCCGTTTGCTGCAGTGCAGTCCGTTCTTTGTACTTGCATCATGAACACTGCTGGCTTGTTTTTGTCTTCTGTCATCGGATCAATAGACGCTCGTCTTTTATCAATGACTGACAGTATTAAAGTCAGTGTCACATTGTCTAAATGCTGTTTTTTATTCAAGCAACGCACTAAAATCATATATGCAAGATTGCCATTGTGCGGAACTGATGTATGTTGCTGCAAGGGGACAGACTGAGTTGCTCACGGCGTCAAGTTTAATAGCATTCAATAATGTATTTTTAAAGGATTGCTTGCATATTCCTGTCTGAGTCAGCTATTTTGGCATGATTATGTCACTGGTATATTGCGAACTCAGACAACCTTTTTGTTCATAGTGAATCTGGGTTGTTTTGAATCATTCTCTTTGTGCCTTTGACAGCTTCTATAGTATCAATAACAGATGAATGATGTTCAAGGTCTGACTGTTGTTGCTGATTGCATTATGTATTGTGTTATGTATTATGAAGAATTTATTTTCTAGCCCATGGCAGAGAAAATTCTATAACCAGCCATTGATATTTGAGCTGAGGAAGGATGTTGTTTTTAAGAGCTCTCAGTCTGATGCCAGGATTTCTTCGATATAATAATCGCCGTTTCATGCCAAGTGCTTCTCTCGGGGTTTGACATGTATGTCGATCATGTAATCATGTTATTGGTTTTGAACTTTTTAGGACGTTGGAGTGCGAATCCCCAGACCGGTGGGAAATGGACCAAGTAGATTCATACCAGAGAAAGAGGTTAGTGTTAACATAAACCCTGCTGGATTTAAAGTTGGCATGAATCTTACTCCAACCATTTTAATCAACAAATTGAACCCACCCCCCACACACTTTTTTTGGCTTTAAAAGCGTTTCTCATCACATTCTCTAGTGAAACTATTTTACCAGTACTGAATTCCCCAGGTTTACATCATCTTTATTCCCCTGTTGTCCCAGATACTTCAAGTCAGTAAATTGGATGAAAGAATACAGTCGATTTTTGAGGACGCCTTTGCAGTGCTCGGTCGCCTTGACAACATCTCCTTAGTGATGGGGTTCCATCCTCAGTATCTGGAGAGCTTTCTTAAGACACAGCATTACCTGCTTCAGATGGACGGTCCATTGTCTTTGCACTGCAGACATTACATAGGGATAATGGTGAGACTGCAGACTGTATTTTTATATTCAACTCAAAAATCACATTGATAGATTTTTCTAAATGCACATTTGACTTCAACAGGCTGCTGCCAGGCACCAGTGCACGTATCTGGTCAACCTGCACGTGAATGACTTCCTGCAGGTCGGAGGGGATCCCAAGTGGTTGAATGGTCTGGAAGAAGCCCCACAGAAGCTGCAGGCTATTGGGGAGCTCAATAAGATCCTGGCCCATCGCCCCTGGCTGCTCACCAAAGAACACATTGAGGTATGACTTCAACCTCACAGTCACACATGGATACTCACCTACAGCTGTTACGCAACTCTAACAAGCGCAAAGAAGTTTTATAATGCTGTTAGAGACAATAATATGTGCCTTTTACATGGCATTGTTTTTTTTTGTGTGGCAAATCTGCGCATTTATTTAACATACAGTGATTTGAATGATCCTATTCTCTGATGAGCATAAATTGAATTAAAAGTATGTTAATTTATTAAAATCATGTTGATTAAATTCCATAAATTAAAAGCATGTTAATTTCTGAATAAATATTTGTTTGGATATTATTTGGGGTGCCTAATATGAAAAATGTCAAGTAGAAATAATATCATAATATCTTTTTTTTTTTAAGTCTAATTAAAGATTGAAATTCTTGAAAAGAAAGTTGTATTTAATAGTTTTATGTAATATTCCTTTGGGGGAAAAATGCTTCACAGCTTAATGTTTTAATATTTGAAAATATTTGTCAAATGTGTGATTCCCCCTAAAATTGGGATATTTATGAATGAATAATTCATATTTGTAAAGAAAAGTCCTTGCCTTAAAAAATTGAAAACAGTAAATAAGTTGTGTGCACTCACATGTATTCCCTGTGAATGGAAAATATGCTATCACTTTTTACTTGATGGTTACGAGTCATTAAACGTAAACTTTTCTTGAAAATGTTTTTCAAAACCACCTGAATACCAAGAGTACATTTCTAAGAATTAGACTTTTCAAATCTTTTTCCTTTTCTTTGTTATGGACACTATTACATTTCATTTAACCTTATAAAAACATTTTTTAACAGCGTCTACTGAAGGCAGAGGAGCACAGCTGGTCACTGGCCGAGCTGATCCATGTTGTGGTGCTACTCACACTCTATCACTCTCTGGCCTCCTTTACGTTTGGTTGCGGCATCAACCCTGACATCCACACAGATGGAGGACATACGTTCAGGCCACCCTCGCTCAGCGGTTACTGCGTTTGTGACATTGCCAATGGCAACGGTGCCCTAGAGGAGATGTTTGGGAACCAGCAGGTGAGACAAAGGGAAATGTATTCAAAGAAGATTTTCTAATATTTGCTAGTCTTCCATCCAGTCATCCTGAAAAGGGATCTGTGGAATGCATGGAGTGCAAGGTTCAAATTCCTGACCATAGAGTGCACATTAAACTTGTGATGACCTAGATTCCTGTATGCATGTGTTTAGGTGTCTGAGTTGTCTGGTGAGGTGGAAGTGCTGATGGAGAAGATGAAGCAGCTCCAGGAATGTCATGACGAAGAGGAAGCCAGTCAGGAGGAAATGGCCACTCGTTTTGAGAGGGAGAAGACCGAGAGCATGCTGGTGGTCACCTCTGGTAAGTGGATTTTTTTTTTTTAGGTTTGTTTCATACAACAATTCCAGGATGACTTTTGTTAAAACAACATGTTTGATCAACAGAGGACGAGGAATGTATACCATCCAGAGATGTTTCACGACACTTCGAAGACCCTAGTTATGGCTACAAGGACTTTTACAGAAGAGGAGAACATGTACCCACCCTCAGAGTGCAGGTGAGAAGAAAGTCGCATTGTCTTGCTTGTTGCCATTGGTAGTCGAAAGAAAATGGAGGACTAAAATAACAAAAATCTGATATTTTCTGCCCTTGACAGGACTATAGTTGGGAAGATCATGGCTTTTCCCTTGTGAATCGGCTGTATCCGGATTTTGGACAGCTTCTGGATGAAAAGTTCCAGATCGCGTACAATCTGACGTACAACACAATGGCGACACACCAGGGTGTGGACACTTCCATGCTTCGTCGAGCCATCTGGAACTACATCCACTGCATGTTCGGGATTCGGTAAGTCAAATTTGTTTAGATATTATATAGATATTAGTTGTATTTAGTTATTTAAATCATATTGCTGAGGTATATTTCTTTCTCTGTCTAATACACGACAGGTACGATGATTATGATTATGGAGAAATTAACCAACTGCTAGACCGCAGTTTTAAAGTCTACATCAAAACTATGGTGCGCACTCCAGAGAAGATCACCAAGAGGATGTACGACAGCTTCTGGAGGCAGTTCCAGCACTCTGAGAAAGTAAGAAGCACTTCAGACCAAAAAAATTAACAGACAACAGGTTCTTTCTGAAGGTTAAATCATCCCAGTACAAGTTAATAATGATTCTTTTATTTTGTCTTTCAGGTCCACATTAATTTGCTTCTTATGGAAGCGCACATGCAGGCAGAACTGCTCTACGCTCTGAGAGCTATCACTCGCTACATGACATGAAGTGCTGTTCTTGTCTACCTTTTTAATTTTTTTTTACTGTTGTTGACGTTGGACACTTGAATAAACTTAAAAATGACAAAAAAATGGAAAAAATAAAACTGAGGAAGAAGAAGAACGGGCGGCGGAGGGCGATGACAAGGTTGTTTTGTTAAAAGAAGGAAAAAAAAAACAACTGTCAACTGAACCTACTTGCTGAATCACTTGTGTGGCTGCTCAGCCTGCGGTGCCAAAACTGGCCACTGGGGGGAGTGGGGCCATCTGAGCAGAATCCCTCTAGTGTGTAAGAGGACAAGCTGAGACTGCGAGCTTCTGGAGGCCAGACCTCCTTTAGTATTTCAAATGCATCTGTGATAAGATGCCATATAATCATATCTTCTTTTTGTGAGATGAGATTTTAAAAAACACACACACACACAAATGGCAACTCCAGCGCCTGTGCAGAAAGACTGCACTAACATGACTATCTACTAGTGTTTTTTTTCCATATTGTTTTTATTTTTTGTTCAGCAGTGGCTAGAGATAGAAGCATTACTGATTTTACATAAACGCGTGCCTAGTCATGCGCAGCACTGGCAACAGATGCTGAGGTGCCGTCTGTTCATGCTGCTTTTCTCAATTGAGAGGCCTCAAGACACCCAAACCATCACCCATTTATATAAGCTAATCCAGGAACGATTGTGTTAGTGTGAGTGAGAGAGCGCAATTCAAAAGTAATAGCTGTCTGAGCCCTTGTTAGAGTTTACTGTAAGACACCACTTTGTTTCATTGTGACATTTCCAATGTGTGAATGCTATTGGGGGAATAGAGAAAAAAAATCCAAACATAGGCTCTTTTTGGGGTTTCACACATTAAAAATATCAAAGCACTTTTTTAAACCATGTTAAGCTTCAGCTTTTATGTAGCCATTTTTTTTTGATGACCATTTTCTATCTTTTTTTATCTGTGTTAGTGACTTTCAAAGCAGAAAGGTCTTCCTTTTGTGATGTGCTTCCTGTTGCTCTGATCCATCTGCCTTATCTGTCTTCCTTTGAATGCACGGCCATTATTTTGGGGTTTATTATTACTAAATAACTCCTGTTATTTATCCATAAATATCTAAGTGCTGTCTAGTGAGCAGAACTTTGTCTTACGTGGCTGCCTGTCATGCGCTACAGTCTGTCCAGAGCTAGACGCTGAACCAGGCGACCCGCACGCTTGTGGGGTTAAACCATGCTTGTTCTCAGTATCAGAACTTTAACCAGTGTAACTAAACCGTTTTGTTTTGAGTGTGTGTGTGTGTGCGCATGTGTTTTCTTATCAAGCGGAGTGGATTCTCTGCTGTCTTTTTGTTTACTAAACCAGTTAAGTACTGCATTCTGATGATGGCAGGACTAGAGGGATGGTACTTTTTCTTTTGGAGATGGATATGAGGAGGTTTTAAGTCAGACTTGAGCGACTGATGTCAGTTACTGACAATTTTTTAAGAAATAATTTGTTTAAAAAAATAAAACATGGTATTTCACTGGTTGTATCATTTGTAATTTAATCAAACTTTCTGTTTTCTTCCCAAAAAGTACACATTAGGATGATGCATTACACCAAACATTCAGTATTAAATAAGATTTTAACAGTCCAAGCACCTTATACCACGAGAACTGACGGTTATATTTGTGCTAATTAACAATAACACACTTTAAGATATCATTTATATAGCTTTAGGTCACATAATCAATGTTTTATGTCCATGAACTTCCACCCACCAGCAGAGACCCTTGTAGCAAAGTGATATATCAGCACAGACACTACAGGCCTATAGAAAAGCATCCCCTGCTGTGCACTAATGATTTAAACACAACGTTGAACGCGGCAATTCGTCCTCTTACAGTGAGGATTAAAGAAAGAAACATTGTTGACCTGGGAACCATAAGGAAATTTTCCCTGTTTGTGGTTATGAGGCTGGTGGTCATTTAGTGCCAGTAATTGGCTATTAAATGGAAATCACCGTAGGCTAATTGATGCTCATTTTAAAAGAATAATGCGAGAAGTTGGGTTCCCCTCTTAATAAAATATCTGAAAAAAATCCCTGTTAAACCGCTTCAGACTTCACATGATGGAGACAGAGGAAAACGTTAAATCGCAGTAAAGAGTGATTTGAATAAACTTCACAATCCAATTTTGGTCATTGGTTTTAAGCATGTATGTAAATGACCTCTAGGGCAGCTTTGTAAACTTCATATTAATGTATAGATTGTAGCTGTGAAGTGTAACCTGTTAAAAGGAGGGAAGCCAGTGCCATAATATATCAGTTTGATGTGATTGTATTAAGGAAGTATGACAATGTTTCTATTCTGTGTTCCTTACAGACTTTTCTGGAAGTGTCTGTTAAATAAAATCTTTGAGATCACGGAGATGCTGTTGAGTGATCTTTGCATGTACATTAGTTTGGTGTTTATGAACATAGGCTTGCCTTCTGTCCGACACAATTCATGCTTTCTCCTATACAGCAGCATAAGGTTGTGTAATAAACATTTGAACTATTTTATTTTAAAAATGTGTTGGTCATAATTGACAAATTCCCTATGTTCACAATATCAAAAGTGACATTGTATTAAAGTGCAATATACACACCGACTCATTCCTCAGCTTGTAGGTGTACATACAGTACATGCGGAAAAAAAATTAACTTAAATGATTTTAGCAAATGGCTGCAATATAACAAAGAGTGAAAAATTTAAGGGGGTCTGAATACTTTCCGTACCCACTGTATACACACAGACAAGCGTGACATCTGGAGAGGAGAAGTGTGTCAGTGGAGCTTACGGAATGATGCCAGTAGTGTCTTCAATATAAAAACACTGTCTAAGCCTCTCAGCTACAGGCAAAAAGAGCAGCTCCCAGCATGCTTCCTGAACCTGTCTGACTCCATCATCAGAAGACCACTGCAAAGCTCCTCTGTCTGTCCAAAACACAGGACAAAATGTCTACATTATGTTCATACAAAAATTTTAACCATTTGACCAAAAGTGATTTCTTAGTCATATTTGTACATACCAAACTTGCTGTCAACTGAATTCATATAATTTAAATAAATAATAATTAATAATGTATTATAATGTATACATATGTATTTTACTATATATATATATATATATATATATATATATATATAACAAATGTCATTAATAAAATAGAATTATAATACACATTACATTATATTACTTTATATTATTAATACAAATATTTACACACACACACACATATAATATGCATGTCTGTGTGTATATATAACTTTAAATATATATGTAAATATTTGTATTAATATAATATAATACAATATAATGTATATTATAGATCTATTTTATTAATTAGTGAAATTTGTTATTTAAATTATTTTCCATGTACACATGCATTATTTCAATATCTTTGACTGTTGCAAGCAATTACTTTGATCACTTTTTTGTAATTCATTCTACCAAATTAGCATACTATAATGCCAGTCCTGATGCTTGTGTGTTTATGTACCAGTGTAGAGCCGCAAGATCTCCAACAGCTCTTGAGTGTGTTGCAGCTCTCCATCTAAAGAGCAGTTCCACAGAGTCTGACACACCACAGCAGCCAAATGCCAGTCCTGAGGCCCGAAGTCACGCAGACAGTCAATAAGCCTGCATTATGGAGAGAGAGAATGCATAGTACTAAATACATATTACAGTACACTTACAAGTTGAAAGCACACTCAAGAGAGAGGCGAGTTACTTCTGAATGGTTCCCGTGGCCCTCAGCATGGCCCTGTTTTCTGGATCTGCAGATAGGTTGATGAGAACTCCACATGCAGAGAAACACACATCAGGGGTCTTGGAGTCCAGGAGGGTTACCACATACTGCTCCACTGAGACACAAAAGATCAACACAAACGTCAGCCACTGGGGGTTTGGAGAGAGAAAAAGTGTCAGAGAGAGTGTCTCACTCCTTTGTGCTGCATGATGAAGTGTCTCATGTCTTTGATCTGCGACAGATTTCCAAACACGCGTGTGGCCTCCAAAACAGCATCCATACTGGAGCTCAGCAAGAGTTTTAGTAGCACTGCAATGACAGAAGGACAGGCAGGAGGGGGACATTACTGAAGGACCAAGACAGATGCAACATACAGGCACACACACACTCGTCTTACACTGTGAGATGTGTGTGTGCTGGGAACGGACCACTGAGCTCTCGCCTTGGTAGAAAGACAGGTTGTTGATGGTGGCCACAGCATTAATCACTAACTCTTCACTCTCCTGCACACACCTGCACTCTGAGAGACAATGACAAAGACAGAAAACGTCACAGAATGGCATAAATAATAGAATTGGGATGCATTATAAATATGAGTAGACTAATTCATTGTACTTGTTTATTTCCTTGATCTGGACTACATTTGCCCTCATCTAACATCTAATTAATAGAGCAACTCTATTAATTGAAAGCACTAAGAATTTCATAACATTGTTATATCTAACAAATTTCAAACATGGTTATTATAGTTAACTAAAAAAAAGCTAGTTGACAACACGTTTTCATTTATTTTATCTTGAACTAAAATAACTGTACTAAAATTACTAAAACTGAAATAAAAAATTTGACATTTAAAAAAAGACGAGATAAACACCAAGGCTAGAACTTTAAGTAAATTAAAAATGAAAGCGGACAATATAAAATAAAAACATTAATAAAATGTTAATAAAACATATAATTGTAGTACATATACATATAATCATCTAAAAATGAATATTGATTTTTCTACTGTGCAATATAATGGTGTGATGCCTAAATTCACATATAGAATTTAAAACAAATTGTTTGGCTTTTAGAGTTTTATTTTGAATTAATTAATACAATATTTTAACAACAGCCATTTTAACAACCATGTTTGTTTGTTTTAGCGGATTGATTACCATTTGTATAACCACAGTTTTACTACAACCACCATGGTTAAACTATGGTTAATGTAGCAAAAAATGGTTAATTTGTGGTTACTATGTGTCACGGAGCCGACGAGACTAGAGACGTGCGGATCCATCTGCAAAGCTTTTATTTAAAGGCGTGGTCATAAAACAGGCAAGGTTCAGACAATGGCAAACAGGTATATGAGGGCAAGATGAAGAGTAATCCAAAACGGGCGCGAATCAGTCGGCAGCAAACGTTCTCCAGAGGGCTTGACAAGAAGGGAAATCCAATAACACGAGCAATAGTCCAGGCAGGAGCAAACAGAGTCCGAACGGCCAGACAAAAGGGCAATCCGAGAAACACAGGCAGGAATCAGAACACGAGAAAACAGGCAAGGCAAGAGTAAGACTAAACAATGAAAACTAGAACTTGCTCCATAGAGTAGCTATCGCTAGGTGAGTGATATGCGCTAAACAATACTCAGCAGTTTGAAAGGGATCAGAGTGAGTGTTATATAGTGAATGTGTGATTGGTTACAGCTGTGTGCAATCAGTGCAATGGATGATGGGATATGTAGTCCGGGATGACATGCAACAGTTTGTGTAGTGCGAGAATCAATGTAATGGAAGGGTGACCTCTGGTGGTGAGTGAATTGAAAGTTCATAGACCGGATTCGTGACACTATGGTTTAACTACAATAATTGTTTTTTTTTGTTTTATTTGTTGTAAAACCATGATTCGTTTTCGTATGGGTTTACTTGTCTGCTTTTGTAGCTATTCTGCAGGATATATATAGGTGGCGACAAATGACCGTCTTTATGAGTGAGTCATTGAACTATCAATTCAAATGATTTGTTCAATCAGAAACGAAACTAGAAGAACTGCCTGAACGAGTCATTGAATCATTCAACCAATTTGTTCAAAAAACAAATTGTTGCAGCGAATCCGTTGTGGCTTTGTTTTAACTTTATCTAGTTATCGGAGCAAAAACAGACAGTAACTACTATGAATAGTTTTATTTACACCCCATTATAGGGCAAACTACTGTGCCGAATACTTTATTTCACATTCACCTGTCTAGACAAGTTATAGTACAGCAGCTCCAAGATGGTTCAATTCTTGGTACTGAAGATTAGATCTCACAGAGCGCTAATCAGGTGTCACTTCCTCCTTAAGTTTCAAAACCATTTGTGTGAATTTTAGTGTCAGTACTTCACGATAAATCCGAAATTGAGGTAGTCAGAATCTGCCAGCGCGTGTGACTGTAATAAGATCCTGTATTTCCCGTTCGAAGTGCGGTTTGCTCTGTCAGTGTTTGTGCATCACGCTGCAAAGCGTGTGTTCGTTTCGAAACACCTTTTGTTGTGGTGCATGCTCTGTCATTGTTACCCTTGATTTCTCAGTTTCTTTTTCCTTCTCGATTTTTATTTTCATCATAACAGGATGTCATTTTAATGTACCAGACATAAGGTAGATAAGCGAGAAACAATAAATCTCCCACCCATTTCCTCTCTAACTGTCCACATTACGGTTCTAAAAACTACAGCATCCTCTCATTTCTAACTGCAGGAATCGAGCAGAAAGTTTTAATATTATTTCTCACATTCTAAAAATGACACGGGATGTATATTTCCACAGGACACAAATCTCTTTCTCTATTTCAGAAGGGAAATGCATAACCACCTCTTCACACTAACATGCCTGCTTCTGAAACGTTCACATGCAGAACCAAAACCGAGCTTCCATCCATCACCATCAAACCACAGTGCAACATCTCTGAGAACATCAGGCTGCACAAAAAAAGAGCTATGCATAATAAAAACATGCAGTTTACATTCTGGCTCTTCTCGTCATTGGAGAGGATGCAGCAACTTGAGGGCCTATGCCAATAACTGACGTGGAGAGAACAGCATGTGATTGTACTGTGCAGAGCAACCAACTTGCACATTCATTCAAGTTCAAGGAAGTAAACGAAACATCTGTGTTGCTATGTGTTTAAAGTCACATCGCTTCTGCTAAGCATTTATCACGTGCTTTGAGAGTGACAATGCATGAGTGAATGCACTACAGTATCTGTGAAGTACGTTCCCAGTGGGTTTTCTGTAAACACTTTTTTGTTGTTGTTGTTGAATGAACTATAAACTAATTAACCACTTAGAGGAGTGTGCGTATATTTCATGATTATGTTTTGTACCCAGCACTTCCAGCAGCAGCTGTACACACAGTGTGTTGGCAGCCAGTGCCGTGCCCACGGTGGGATGGATGGCCAGGTTGGCAAGCAGTCGGATCAGTTTGACCAGGACGTCCTCTCTCTCAGGGGCATGGCATTGCTTAGGGGGCGATGGTGTTTCCTGGTAGACCTGAAAAAGATCTAAGAGGACATCTATCCCGCCTTCCTCCTCATAGACTCTCTCTCTGGCTTCAGTGCTCTTGGCTGTCAGATTTCCTAGTGTGAACAGGAGACGCACTACTAGATCCTGCACATACAAAAAGACAGAGGGCAAGTGTGTTTACTAGTAGGTCTAAGACAATACATGCAATATAACATTTAATATTCATATACATATATTAACACATTTTTTCAATTTGACTTATTTGGCATTAATGGATAAATGATTACATCTATCTATCCCACTTTACAGTAATTTAGATTCTTTGCCAGGTGGAATATCATATTATATATATATATATATATTATATATATATATATATATATATATATATATATACACACACACACAGTCGAAGTCCAAAATGTACACTTTGCAGAATCTGCTAAATGTTAATTCTTTTACCAAAATAAGAGGGATCATACAAAATGCATGTTATTGTTTATTTAGTACTGATCTGAATAAGATATTTCACATAAAAGCCCACAAGCGAAAATAATAGTTGAATTTATAAAAATGACCCCATTCAAGTTTACATATACTTCGTAATACTGTGTTGTTACCTGAAAGATCCACAGCTGTGTTTTTTTTGTGATAGTTGTCTGTCCTGATATATACTACTAAAGTTTATACTTATTTTATATTATATAATTTATATTTTATATTTATATATTTTAAGTACTTTATTTGTAAAACGTTTTTCTTTTTCAAAAACGTAACACTCCATAGCGTACTATATATGTATTTCTATGCTTATATTTAAATAACTATGCAAACACTAGGACTGCAGATCAGCAGCATACATGTCTAAAATATGTACCATAAAATTTGGGGAAGATTCTCATTATTGAATTATCATTGTGTGTTCTGAAGCAGTTTGAGAAATGTGTAAACTGTTTTTTTTTCTCCATAAAGCACAAGTTGCATACATTTACATTAAATATACTGCACACAAACAAATACTAATAATTACACACAGACCTATTATTTACTAAAAGAAATTTAATGTTAACTCTAAACAAATTGTGAGATAAATCAGGATTAAAGATTTACAGGCCTGATGTTTAGCAATTTGATGGTCCACTAAACCCATGCAAAAAATCACTTGAAACTCCTGTGAATCTAGCAGTCTTTGGTTAACTTTATTTTGTCAGATGGTTTAAACTGATTTTCAAGAACTCCTTTGTTTTCTTTTAGAATGTATGAAAAAGTGGGGTGCAGAGAGAGACCTCTGCCAGATGACAGTATGTCCCTATGTGAGGCACAGGGTGTATGTGGAACTGTGCTTATGATACCTAGTACACAGTGAACTGTTTATTCTTTATGAGTTTGGGAGCACATGATCTCATTACTCTTAGTGCCAGAAGGAAAGAGAGAGAAGAACATCTGAACTGTCTGTACAGAAAAACACACACACCTTCATAGACCACTGCTCAAGTTTCACTTAAGAGCAGAAAGCGGAACATGCAGCCTATATGCTTACATGTGTGTGTATGCTTGTTTGAGCATATGTCTGAGCGTGTGTGGACAGTGTACATATACTTGGGCCAAATTCACCTGTTTCCTGCCGTGTTTGCTTAGCAGGTCCAAAAATAGGCCGCAGCAACGTGGTGTCTCAGCTAGTGCATGACAGCATTCAGTGTAGGTGGACAGCTTGCTGAAGACCGAACACACAAGCATATTCACACACATGACATGGTACAACTTTATCAACATTAATCAAAAAGCTCAATTCCTCAAACTAAAATTAGAACTTACCTCAGTTGGCGGATATTTAAAATGCATTTTACAGCATGCATTACAAAGTTTTTAACCAGTGGTTCTCATTTAGGGGGCCGGGGCCAATTACAGGGCCTAAGAAAACTGCTAAGGGGAACTCCGGATTACTTCAAATAATTTGTAATAAAACATTACAATTACTAAAAATCAAGATATTTCTCATTTAATTTCAATTTTTTTTAAAGCTGTTTTTAATACGTAAATGATGTGATGAGACATACACATACGGTGTTTCATTTATAAAAATCTAATATTTATATATGATACTGATGTATGATATTTCATAAATGGAATACTTTAATGTAACAAAAGTAAAGCCATCTAAATTATTTGTATTGTTGTATTTAAAACAAAATGTATATTTATACATATTTTTTTACTTATATTTACACTTATATTTATCCTTAATTTAATTATTTTAACTTCCACAGTCATTAATATGAGGTACTCCTATCCAAATGTGATTTCTATGCCAGGAAAAGTAATGTAATTAATTAATAAATCTTATAACTCTATCAGCACTTTTAGAATATATATATGTTTTTATAGCTATGTCAAGCTCTATAAAATTCATATATTAGGTAAAAAGTATTTAAAAAATCCACTTGAAAACATATTGGCCTTGGAGTTAAAAAGGTTTAGAATCGCTATTCTAAACACTAACTTCATTTGAATGCACATACATATCACAATGACAACTGACAGACAGACTCACCTGAATATTCGGGCCACATTAATGCAGATGTCAAGGTCTTTGCAGTGGTTCTCCAGAATTAAGCAAAGAGTAGAGAATGCTTTGTTGGACAGGAAGGAAGGCCGAGACTCTGACTGGTCAGCTATATTTCTCAAAGCTGCTGTGACCTAGATAGGGTCAAGAGGTCAAGACTGTGAGCAACTGTGTTTGAGAAAAACACACACATACACACAAGAAATGTACGAGTATGTGTGTTTGGCGATTGAGCTTGAATGAGGGACTGTGCTGCAGGTGTGCATGTGTGTACTACTGCCTAATGGGTAGAGATGCATATAAAAAAGGAAGCACTTATAATCAAGAAGAAATAACGGAAGGTCTTTAAAGTGGCCTCATAAATCTATCCATCAAGAGCACAAGACACTAATTAGGGTACATGGAGGGTGCCTGCTAGAGCTGCTTGGCCCATTGGGCCGTACTTTTATAAAAATCCTCATTTCCGTCTGCCAACAGATTAATGAGTGGCACGGCAATTGGCGCTGAACATCAAACCATGCATGCCGAGTTCAGGAAGTTTGTTTGGGCAGAGTTAAATCATTCCTGTGAGACGTACTTTGTGCTGGAGGAATATGAAGTCAAATATGGACACGGAGAAGTGGGAAAAGGGTATCCTCCCAGACAAAAGCAAAAACAAAAGCAGAGGAAAAGCACATTAAAATCCGCCCTTTTATTCGACCCCATGCAACCCCACCCTTATGAAACGCTCATATTTTGTTCCTTTTCGCTCCCAGAGCAGAGTTCTGAGAAACGTCCGGGTGGGGTTCAAGCATGCTGAATTCCTCTTGTTTTAAAGTCTTCAAGACACAGATTTACAGTGTTTGCAATGCAAACCTATTTGTTTATCTATGGTAGTGTGCGTGTGTGTGTTGCACAAAGCACTGTTCCAGCACATAGGGGAAGCACATAACCTCGGTCACTGTGGATATATGCACGATGGGATCTTTTGTTTTGAGACAACAAAAGAAAAAAGATGATAATACATCACAGAAAAGTCCTTTCTGCGATTTAAAGGGATAGTTCAACCAAAAATGAATATTCTGTCACAATTTATCCACCTTTATTTTGTTGCAAACCTGAATGACTTTCTTTCATCTGTGGAACATAAAAGAAGACATTTTTAGAAGTGTTTCTTGTTCCATACAATGGAAGTCAATGGTAACCAAAATCGTTCTTTAAAATATCTGTTTTTGTGTTCCACAGAGGCAAGCAAGCCAAACAGGTAATTTTTAGATAAACAATCCCTTTAAGATTTGTAAAGGTTTGTCTGTGATTTCCTTTGCTTTAGGGTATCTGGGTATATGTGTATTTGCGAACATGATTGCCATACTGAAAACATGTTACAGCTAACAATATAGCAACCTTGACCTTGACTCCTGCCTAATCTAAGCAGCTATCAACGATTACTCACCTGTACCAGTGTGTGTCCTGCGATGATACGCTGACCTTCTGCCTCTGACCTGTGAGAAGTTATGTTAGCTGAAGTTGAAGATGGACCATGCATCAGTCTCTTTGACAGCTGCAGCAATACACCGATGAAGCCTTTAGAAAGCAGCAGCCTGGAGAGGGCGCTGTTCCCTGAGAGGAGCTTCAGTGAGCCGACACAGTACAGCACGGCTTCACCTTTACTCCACACATCCTCACAGTGGAGCAGAGTCAGAAGGGAGTCTGTGTGTGGACAGTGGACACACATACACACAATGGGCTGATGCTGGAGATAATAACTGACTGAATTTAGTAACTTGGTGAGTAATGCCACAATCAGGTCCAACCTAGGATGCCGTCGTTGAGGAACAGGGCGTCATTACTAGCGTTCCGGCTGATTTTGAAGACGAGTTTGCAGATGTTCAGCAAGTTGTTTCCACTCACATTGAGCTTGTAATACAGACAAAAGCAATAAGGCTACTGCTTGATTTCAAACTTTACATATACTAGTAGGCTCCTCTTATCTTACAAAGTAGAGGCTGTTTAAGATCAGACCTTGTAAATGATCATGTAGTTGGCCCATTTAAATTTTGGGGTTTTCAAAAATACTATAATGTTTTTCTTGAAATGTTGTGACTTTATCTCATTTAGGGTCATGAACATGCTTGCAAAATGTCAGCATGAGTAAGTGTTGTGGAATGTGCAAACAAAATTGATATTATTGAATGTGCAATTATGTTTGCGGTGAAGTCTGACACATTTCATTGTTAAATGCAGCTGCACAGACTCTAAAAAATAACTTTTTTGATGTACTTTGTCAGTAAAGCACACAGAAGTGCTTTTCCACACTTCTGTTTAAAATCTTAAAATGTTTTTAAAAATGTAAAAAAAAAAAAAAGTTAAAATACTGCAACAATAATTTTCAGTTTAAAAATAGTTGGTAAATACAGTTGTAAAAATTGTTTTTATTTTTGTAATGTGCGAGAAGTATTATTGTTAAAGGTTACCAGATTTTTATAGGTGAATTTTATTGAATCGATTAGAATAAGTACCCAAATTTTTAACCTAATACAAGACATATTGTGTGTGTGTGTGTGTGTGTCTATATACTCACTGCCAGAATAAGTTTGGCTAATGTTAGGTTAAGTCGATCCGATCCCACATCTATAAGCCTGAAGAGTGTTCTAAGGATGGAGGACCTCTTTTTAAACTGCCTTCCCAGCATGCCTCTCTCTGTCAGCGCATCATGGAGACCACTGCATGCATTACACAGCTCTCCCACAGTCTCATCTGATACGGCATCACCTATAAGGGTTGTTTTTGAAAAAGACAAAACCTGATCAGTATACTGTATGTTCCAGTGCACAAAATAGGTAACAGTGTCAAGGTCACATTTTAAACCGAATGTCTCACACAGTATTAATTGCAGCATTGTCATCCTTCAACTGTCCCTGTGAAGGACAGTGAAAGAAGAGTAGTCTGTGGGGTACACAGCCTCTTTCATTCAGCTGAACTGATGTGTACACAGGGTAGGCTCACTGACATTTCACTGACATTTGGCCCACGTCAACACCCACTGACAGAGTTAACATGGCCCTTCAGGGCAAATTCCCCCTTTGTATGGTATGCATCATTAGTGCGTACTGTATATAATAACTCTTTACTGTCTTTCCAAATGTACCGACTATGAGCACAACAACATGGTATGTCACTAAGTTTTAAGTTAGATTAGACTTCAATAGAGTATCAATATCTCTAAAAATCCCCTGGGCTCAATTAAAATTGATAAATAATATTTTTTCATCATTGCATCTTAGACTAGCTGTTGCTTGCGGAATAATTATCCATCTCTACATGCTTTTTAACCATTGTGTGGACTGACAATGCCTTATTCTTGCTGAATCTAACTTGCCTTTAGGGGATAAGTCACAGGCTGCATTTTTTGCTAAAACAAATCTGTTTCCAAGATGGTTGGCATTCTCCCCAACGGCACCCTCTGATGATGCCATGGAGAATACGAATGGTATTTCATGCATGAATGGAGAGGCTCTTGGCACAATAAATATTTGATATTTATCTTTTAAATTAATTTCTATTGAATTTTGAAAGTGCTTAAATATTTACTGCTATTAGATTGCATTTCACTGTTCTTTTCCCCCACGTGCTTTGACTTTCAAAGCTCTAGTCTATACTGTGCCAAGCTCAACATAAGCTTTGTTTTTATTCCTCTGCATTCAGATATTGTGTTTTTCTTTCTCCCTGCAGATTTGCTTTCGCTCTGGGACACATTCAAGTGCTAAAGTGCAGCTCTTTAGTATGAACTTGCATAAGCACAATCCAATAACCCCACAACTGCGCCTATCTTTCTAAAGCTAATGTTAGTAATAGCAAAAAATAAGAAACTGTTTTGGACCATGAAGAAACTGTAACCGGGTGATTGGAAAATAAAACCCTCATGTTTTTTGGGGGGATTGACTATTTGTATCTTTGCATACTGTGTTATTTCTCTTAAATCATTTACAAAGATTCCATAAATAATAAAGAAGACTGTAAGAGTGTGCTGCAGAAAATCTTAGCAACATTGCATTATATTCATATTTCTAAGAGCCCAAACAGAAGTAATGTAACATTTTTCATGGAGGGTTATGTTAAAACCATGTTCACAAAAGATAATGAAAAGTCATCAGGTATCAACCTGAAATAAACCATTAAATATGTTTTTGGAGCTCAGGGTTGAAATCAGGGTTTTTCACCCTAAACAAAGCCTTACCGTTAAAGGGGTCCTATTATGCTCTTTTACAAAGTCTTGATTTTGTTTTGGGGGGTGTACTAGAACAGGCTCTCATACTAGGTTGTTCGAAAAACACATTATTTTTCACATATTTTACATTATTACAACACCTCTCTCCCCAGTCTGGCATGAACGGCTCGAATAGTGCCTGTATCAAATGAAGGCCCGCCTTCCGAAATACGAAATGTGCTGTGATTGGTTAGCTGGGCCAGTGTGTGTTGTGATTGGTTAGCTGGGCCAGTGTGTGTTGTGATTGGCTCCACTCGGCGTCTGGTCGGGAAATGTCATGCCCCTTACCATAGCCGCCTGCGAGCTTCAGTGTAAATATTGTGTCAAAATCAAACCAATTTGAGCGTGATTTAAACCTGGATGATTGTAACCACTCTAAGTTCGTCTCCCTTGGGAAAGCTAGAATGTCTCCGACATAGTGATAACACTCGTTGCCTTCTCTAGTGCAGCTCAACCAGGTCTCGTAACATTCGTCGGTATTTGTGATATCACAAATCCCAGAAAATATGCGTTGTAGTCCAAACGAGTCGTTCGTTGTAGTTTTTGAAAAGTGATTTCTGTTAAATAAAATATCTCCTTTTGAAGTGGACTTTGA
>NW_015505480.1:667605-728481 GCF_001515645.1 Sinocyclocheilus grahami | reverse complement strand
GAAATACGAAATGTGCTGTGATTGGTTAGCTGGGCCAGTGTGTGTTGTGATTGGTTAGCTGGGCCAGTGTGTGTTGTGATTGGTTAGCTGGGCCAGTGTGTGTTGTGATTGGTTAGCTGGGCCAGTGTGTGTTGTGATTGGCTCCACTCGGCGTCTGGTCGGGAAATGTCATGCCCCTTACCATAGCCGCCTGCGAGCTTCAGTGTAAATATTGTGTCAAAATCAAACCAATTTGAGCGTGATTTAAACCTGGATGATTGTAACCACTCTAAGTTCGTCTCCCTTGGGAAAGCTAGAATGTCTCCGACATAGTGATAACACTCGTTGCCTTCTCTAGTGCAGCTCAACCAGGTCTCGTCCCATTCGTCGGTATTTGTGATTTCACAAAACCCGGAAAATATGCGTTGTAGTCCAAACGAGTTGTTCGTTGTAGTTTTTGAAAAGTGATTTCTGTTCAATAAAATATCTCCTTTTGGAGTGGACATTAAGCTTTGTAACTTTGCAGATCTTTTTTATGCTCAAACAGCAACATTTCAGACTAAATAAAGTGGAAAAAGCATAATAGGACCTCTTTAAAGCAAAAGGCAAAATCATTGTTTTTAATATATGTTCATTTTGAATTGACTAATTCTATGCAAACATATTGTTGGTCTGATGATGTTCAACAAAACACAATGTGACCCTTTACTCTTCAAGGTCATCAGACCATTACTGGTGCATATTAAGCACATTCATAAGAGCAATTTAATCATCACCTGGTGCAAAAGACTCAAATTCATGAAGGACAGGAAGAACTTTAGTGTTCCAGAACATAGATTCATCCATGCTGTCATCTCCTGTGTCTCCATGCCCAAGCTTGACTTCTACAGCAGAATGACATGGAGTGGGTGTCAGACAGACAGACAAATATATAAACAGACAGACAGACAGATGTACTTGATTGATCCCGGTAGGGAAATTCAGAAAAGTTCACTTGAGCAGTTCTTAAAGCATATGAATGTAATACAGGATGTTCAGCATAGCATGAAAAGGTCAGAGCTTTACACCCACAAGCTTTTTCATTAGTGTCTGTTCTGTTCAAATGTCTCTGTGAGCATTTGCATTGTGGACGAGCTGCAGGAAGCAGGGGGTTGCGAAAACAACAGATCAAACGGCTATCAACTGGCATCTGGACAAAGAACCTTGAGAAACTGCAGCAGCAAAAGTGGTTTAGGTTTCCAATCCGATCAGATGTTTGCGGCTTCTAGCAAGATTGTCAGACCTTTGCCTTGTTTATCACGCGTCGGTTTCAAGTGCAGATATATAAATTATAGATATAGCAATATACCTGGTTTTGATCCTCTTGCACTGGATACATCATTTTGCAGTATCCTATCAATCACAAACAAATAAATGTTCATACAGAGCAGACTGAGAGCATAAATGACTGGTTAGATGAATTACAAAAACCTAGATGTTTTTTTTTTTACATTTATATTTAACCTATACTTTTTTTTTTTTTTTTTACAAAGTCTGAAGATAAAAATGCTTAATATGCATCAACATAAACGCATGTTCAAAAGAAATCTAAAACATTTATATATTTATTAATTTATAAATGGCAGTATTATCATAGAATTTTCCTTGCAGACACAAGAGGTCACTGTTGTGATATTCTGATGTAGCCTTTCATTGCCCAAATTTCTCTTTATATCTTTTTTTTTTTTTTTTTTTAATTTCAGGTGGTTTCAAAATCAGTTACTGGTGGAAAATAGATAACTTTCAAAATGTACTTGTGTAAATGTTCATTAAAATATGCGTGCCTATAAGAAATACTACAACAGACAGGAAACCACAGGTTCATGTGCTTATCTCAGAGCTAGTCATGCACATTGTGATATTCTGATTTAGCCTTTCATTGCCCAATTTTCTTTTTTTTTTTTTTTTTTTTTTTTTTTAACTGTCAGTGGTTTCAAAATCAGTTACTGGTGGAAAATAGATAACTTTCAAAATGTACTTGTGTAAATGTTCATTAAAATATGCGTGCCTATAAGAAATACTACAACAGACAGGAAACCACAGGTTCATGTGCTTATCTCAGAGCTAGTCATGCACAGTCACGGTGAATTTTATCTCAAATATCAAGATATCCGTTAACACGATTTAAGTCTTTACTGTCATTAAGAGCAGGTTAAACTGACATATTATGTCTCAAATGTACTTGTACTGCTTACAGTCCTCAATTTTTATAGTACAGTATAATGTCATCATTCATCTTTAGCATATGTCACATGGGTATTTTTTAAGGATTGAGAAGAAATTATGGTACAATTGAGCATATTTGTGGCATTGATCATGTTTGGGCTTTGTACTGTCTGGATAATGCCTCATTGTTGATGGGATGCCTCGGCCGAGACGTGATCTCATCGTGTGAATCTCAAATGAGACTGTACTGGTGGTCAACAGACCAGTCAGCCAGCCAACCACAAACTGCCTGCATAATGTAATATTGCTCCATTAGTTACTATAACAAGGATATGGTAGAGATATAGAGGGAGAGAGAGGGCTTGCTGCCTGACTTTAACTTACTATTAAATTCCATAGTGTCAGTAAATGCATCCAAATTGGAAGCATTGCGATTTTCATAAGTGTGCATTCTGGGCAACGTATTAATGAGGGCGCTTGGATTTGAATAAACAAATCTTTTAATGTGGTCTTACTGATGGTTTACACAATTCTGTTGCATTTCAAAAATGGATGTACACAAAAGAGAATAGCTTTTAACTCTGATAACTTTGGTAACGGAAGGATTAGTGTTGGGTTCGAGTCCACCTAAGTTGAGTCCAAGTCGAGTCTGAGACAAGTCCGAGTCCAAAATGGGCCGAGTCGGACTCAAGTCCGAGTCCCAAACAGCCGAGTCCGAGTCCAACGAAACTCTATTATTTATTAGTATCTTAACATTGTTTTAACCTTTACAACTACAAAAACGCAATATCCATTTAAATGTAACAAAAGCAAACCTCTATTGCATCTTGCATTTTTTTTATTAATAATTAGTGTCCTGCTTTGCTTAGCAAACTTAAAGTCATGTAACAGAAGTTATGGCTGAATTGATATATGTATTGTGACATATTTCAGAGTGAAACAGGTTTTAGAATGTGAAAAATTAAGGGGCGGGACTTGACTTAAAGTAAATGTATAAATTCAAGAGTGGGGGTAAAGGAGTAGGTATCTTGGTGAATGGGACCTTAAGAGCAGAAAATGCACCTTTTATCTCAATAAAAAACAAGCTTTATATAATTTTTATAATTTTTGAAGAAATATGAGTTTTGAATAATCAAAATTAGCTTGTGTCTGCTTATTCTATTCACCAGTGTTTGAACCATTAAAAAAGAAACTGCATTTTAATTTCTGGGTAAAAAAAAAAAAAAAGAAAAATTAATGGACGCCAAAGTACACGGATCCCTTAGACAGGGCATTTTGAATTTTTTCTTGGATGAAAATGAGGTTGTGAGGGATAAACCTAGTCTGTACAATGGCACACACTGTGTATAAAAGCCCTACCTATACTTTCCATAAGTCACAGACAACTCACACCTGTTTTATTTTTGAATGCATTTATAGTTACATTAATTATAATAGATTACATTATGTAAGGAATAACTGATGATGGGCCGTTGAATTATTAGAAAATAATGCACCCATAAAAACTTTTGTCCCAAAGATGTTAGAAAAATTATTTTTCTTTGAAGCTAGAAACTGCCACTAATACAAAAGCAAAAAATAATAAACTAATGTAATAAAACATTCTCAGTCTTACTGAAGGCAAGTAAACACTCCAAGTATTACTTACAAGATAAATGATAAATAAATATATTACTCAAAAATATAAATTAAATAGTTTTTTTTAGTTTTTCAGAAATAGAAATAGCCTACTACAGACATTTCATGAAGTAATAAATGTAAAAATAATCTTCACTGTATACATTAAATATAGATGATTCTTATTCAAGTTAATAAGTGATACAGTCAAGAGCAGTGAGGGATTTTCTCCTTTTCTTTTGTTTGATTAACATTTATGACGCTGTCGGCGGCTGCAGGTTTACGCTGTTGCTTTAAGATCTGACGCATAGATCAAATATTTTGACACATCTGTATTTCTCCCAACTGTTCAAGTTTACTTAAGACAAAACCGACTGCATTTACATGAATAGTCTCCAAGACGGGCATTTTGACATAACTTTTCGTGTAAGTGTGTAGCAATAACAGAACGTAAGAGAACTTGAGCGAAAGAACTCGGCATTCGCACGCTGACTGAGAGGCGCATTCTGTGAGCGCGCTTTCGGTGTGTGTGAGCACAAAAACCCGTCGGCTTTCAAGTACTGGACAAGACTTAAAAACACATACAAATACTGAATATCACTTTTTCACTTTCGTGATAATGCATTGAGCCAGTGACAATTCCGTCAACAGTACCTGGACTCGGTTGGAGTCCAAAAGGCTCGAGTCCGAGTCAAGTCTGAGTAAAAATGCATCCGAGTCCGTGACAAGTCCGAGTCCTTTAAAAAAAAAAAAACTGTACTCGAGACCGGACTCGAGTCCGAGTACGAGTCTGAGTACCCCAACTCTAGGAAGGATTGACACCACTGTGATCTACTGATCCTCAGAATGATTAACAATAAACAAGTTCAGTCTCTGAACAGGGTGTCCTGAGAGTCAACAAACATGAAAATGGTTTATTACTCTTCTTTGGCACAGAGCATAAATCGGTTTACTGAGGGAGTTTGATGATCCGTTGACAGTAGAGGTTTTTGTTATGTAGCAAAGGGACAAATGCCTGATGTGAGTCCCAGTCATAAACATGCTGCTTCAAAGCTACCCATCTACAGAGGTTTCAAACCTCTAAACATGTGTTCAATAAAATTACAAATGTAAGAGTACATTAAAAGAACAATTTTGGCACAGAGCATAAATCGGTTTACTGAGGGAGTTTGATGATCCATTGACAGTAGAGGTTTTTGTTATGTAGCACAAAGGGACAAATGCCTGATGTGAGTCCCAGTCATAAACATGCTGCTTCAAAGCTACCCATCTACAGAGGTTTCAAACCTCTAAACATGTGTTCAATAAAATTACAAATGTAAGAGTACATTAAAAGAACAAAAACCTTCAAGTGCACATAGAAGACAGCAAAAGAGATGTTTGTGCTCAAAAGCATACCTGTGTTTAGTAAGTATGTGCAGGTCTGTTTCAGAGGAAGAATTTGTTGTATGCTCTGTAATATCAGAACATTGCAACTTTTCTCTGTCACCTGGTTGGTCTGCTCCAATCCTTGCCTCTAGAGACATATCTGAATAGGCACACAACGACACAGCTTAGCTAAAGAATAACAAAAACGCATATAATAATACATATAATCAACACATATTGTTTATGTTTTTGAGAGAAATCTCTTACGCTCACCAAGGACGCATTAATTTAATAAAAAATACAGTAAGAACAGAACAGTAATATTGTGAAATATTATAATTTAAAATAACTGTTTTCTAATTTAATATATTAAAACCGTATTTTTAGCATTCTCATACGCTGATATGGTGCTCAATGTTTACGAAAAAATATCATCAACATTATCTATAAATATGATAAAATGCTGAAAACTGTTGTTCCATGAAGTAATAAATGTAAAAATAATCTTCACTGTATACATTAAATATAGATGATTCTTATTCAAGTTAATAAGTGATACAGTCAAGAGCAGTGAGGGATTTTCTCCTTTTCTTTTGTTTGATTAACATTTATGACGCTGTCGGCGGCTGCAGGTTTACGCTGTTGCTTTAAGATCTGACGCATAGATCAAATATTTTGACACATCTGTATTTCTCCCAACTGTTCAAGTTTACTTAAGACAAAACCGACTGCATTTACATGAATAGTCTCCAAGACGGGCATTTTGACATAACTTTTCGTGTAAGTGTGTAGCAATAACAGAACGTAAGAGAACTTGAGCGAAAGAACTCGGCATTCGCACGCTGACTGAGAGGCGCATTCTGTGAGCGCGCTTTCGGTGTGTGTGAGCACAAAAACCCGTCGGCTTTCAAGTACTGGACAAGACTTAAAAACACATACAAATACTGAATATCACTTTTTCACTTTCGTGATAATGCATTGAGCCAGTGACAATTCCGTCAACAGTACCTGGACTCGGTTGGAGTCCAAAAGGCTCGAGTCCGAGTCAAGTCTGAGTAAAAATGCATCCGAGTCCGTGACAAGTCCGAGTCCTTTAAAAAAAAAAAAAACTGTACTCGAGACCGGACTCGAGTCCGAGTACGAGTCTGAGTACCCCAACTCTAGGAAGGATTGACACCACTGTGATCTACTGATCCTCAGAATGATTAACAATAAACAAGTTCAGTCTCTGAACAGGGTGTCCTGAGAGTCAACAAACATGAAAATGGTTTATTACTCTTCTTTGGCACAGAGCATAAATCGGTTTACTGAGGGAGTTTGATGATCCATTGACAGTAGAGGTTTTTGTTATGTAGCACAAAGGGACAAATGCCTGATGTGAGTCCCAGTCATAAACATGCTGCTTCAAAGCTACCCATCTACAGAGGTTTCAAACCTCTAAACATGTGTTCAATAAAATTACAAATGTAAGAGTACATTAAAAGAACAATAAACCTTCAAGTGCACATAGAAGACAGCAAAAGAGATGTTTGTGCTCAAAAGCATACCTGTGTTTAGTAAGTATGTGCAGGTCTGTTTCAGAGGAAGAATTTGTTGTATGCTCTGTAATATCAGAACATTGCAACTTTTCTCTGTCACCTGGTTGGTCTGCTCCAATCCTTGCCTCTAGAGACATATCTGAATAGACACACAACGACACAGCTTAGCTAAAGAATAACAAAAACGCATATAATAATACATATAATCAACACATATTGTTTATGTTTTTGAGAGAAATCTCTTATGCTCACCAAGGACGCATTAATTTAATAAAAAATACAGTAAGAACAGAACAGTAATATTGTGAAATATTATAATTTAAAATAACTGTTTTCTAATTTAATATATTAAAACCGTATTTTTAGCATTCTCATACGCTGATATGGTGCTCAATGTTTACGAAAAAATTATTTCTAAATATCATCAACATTATCTATAAATATGATAAAATGCTGAAAACTGTTGTTCTGCTTAATATTTTACATTTTGGTGGAAACCATGATCAATTTTTCAGGATTCTTTAATGAATATTTGAAAACAAATGGGTTTTAAACAGAATTTTGTTTTTGTAAAATTCTTTAAAAAAAACTTGCTGACTCCAAACTACATATATACATACGCAGACAATTTGTTTTAAGTTTGAATAAACAGAAGCTTAACCGGAAAAGTTGCATTCATGTAAACTTTTTACAGTCTAGCACTGTCCTTCAGCGTCATTGAACTTTTTGAATGATTTTATTACTTACTCAGAATAAAATTCAATCTAGCAAACTATTGACAGGACAAACACGCATTTAGTTGTTTCAATACAAACAAACTCAGGGCATACAGAGCAGAGTTACATCCTGGGGGACGTAAACTGATTTATATCAGATTTTTTTTAAAGTGTCTATTTATTTTGGTTCAGTGTGAAATACTTTATCAGTTAGCTGACTGTCTCTTCAGAGGCATTGACAAAGGACACAATGAAGAGGGTTATCAATCTGCCTGACAGGTAAACATGGACTATTACTTTTTTCGGTAACATTTTACAATAAGGTTCATTAGTAACATTAGTTAACAACATTAGTAAACGAACTAAGAATGAACAATACTTCTACAGCATTTATTAATCTTAAAAGATTAATAAATAGTGTAATAAATGCATTGTTCGTTCATGTTAGTTAATACATTAACTAATGTTAACAAATGACACCTTATTGTAAAGTGTTACCCTCTTTTCATTGAAAGGAGAAAAAAAAAGAAAACAAACAGTTTAATAAAACACTGTTTTATTTATTTTCTTACTCTTTGTGTTTGGTGTCACGGGTGGTAGCCTGTTTATGGATGCTGCTCTAAGCAGTTTGGCTCGAGAACCTCCTGATCCTATTCTTGTATTCCCTCGTTCAGCTGGGGGTTTGGGGAGAGTTGCTTCATCAACACCGCCATCCTCATCCAGGGACACAGACAGCCTGGGTTTCTGGGATTGAGAGAACTCTTGAATTACTGTTTCCTGTTTTCGTTTGAATAGTCAGACAAAGTTTTGAAAGGCTCCTTACATGTTCCAGTGGGCTGAGACGAGTTCCAGAGCCTGGCCTGGAGTCAGGAGCTTCAAAATGTTGGGCATGTAGACTAGAAAAGAAATTTGTGAAGGCAATTAAAACCAGCATACTAGTTTTATAAGAATAATCAAACAGCTAATGTTACAATTCAAGCACTTTAAAGAGTGCAACAGTCTGGTTCTGGAAGTAAAAATTCCATTCATTTTCTAAATAGTGGAACTGATTTTTAACAATAATTTGAAAACAGGCCTACTGTGAGCTACAAAGTTGTTAATTGATGATTGAATCATGCCTTATAACTCTTAAATGAAGAGTTCTTAAAAATCCCTATGAGAAAAAAAAATAAATAATAAATGGAGGCCTGGAGTCAGGAGCTTCAAAATGTTGGGCATGTAGACTAGAAAATAAATTTGTGAAGGCAATTAAAACCAGCATACTAGTTTTATAAGAATAATCAAACAGCTAATGTTACAATTCAAGCACTTTAAAGAGTGCAACAGTCTGGTTCTGGAAGTAAAAATTCAATTCATTTTCTAAATAGTGGAACTGATTTTTAACAATAATTTGAAAACAGGCCTACCGTGAGCTACAAAGTTGTTAATTGATGATTGAATCATGCCTTATAACTCTTAAATGAAGAGTTCTTAAAAATCCCTATGAGAAAAAAAATAAATAATAAATGGAGAAAATTTTTTAGTACTTCAAGAACCAAGGCCACTGAAAAAGTGGATGGGCTCTGTTGCACTCTATAATCAAAATTCATTCTAAATATTATAATGAGCATGATACATTCTGAACAAGGGATGAATACATAAATCTATCATCTTCAATGTGGTTTTACCTGAATGCAGACGGTGGTCGTCCATCACGTGCACGAGAAGATGATTCTCCAAAGAGCTGCCGATGCTTCTCCTGAGGTGTGAAAGGCCGCTGTGTGGCAAGAGTTCTGAGAGAGCGACGAGCTTCTGACACTATCTCAGCACTCGTCTGTCTCCTGAGGCCAGTGCTCCTGTAGACATGCTCACTTTTGTCCTGAAGCTCCATTAAAGACATATTTGATCCATAGGGGTGTGTACCAGTATCAAGGGCCCGAAACCTTGTCCATTATCCTATAACCAAAATTGGCTGGAAAAGATGCATAACTATAGATAATGAAGGAGAAAAATGACCAAAATTAACTGCTTCTTGTAAATATAAAGATTTAGCTGTCCCAGAAATATGTAGCAGACTTTTAATTGTATATGTTTCTGACATTCTCCTCTTTATTACTTCAGTCTACATAGCCTATTACAGCAAGTGGTTTGCTGCCCTGTAGGACTTGTTTTCGATTTTAGTACTTTTTAAAATGCATCCCACACACAACCGATGTCATATCATCCAGGGTTGCGTTTCCCAAAAGCATCGATAGCCAACTACGGTTGCATGTTCCACGGAACTCTTTTGGTAACGACGGAACTTGCAACCAGGTGCTTTTGGGAAACGCACCCCAGAGTGTGACAAGAACGCGCGTCCACGCACCGTCACCATGGAGACGCACAACGCCGCTACAGTAGCTCTGGTGTAGCAAAACAAAAAATACAAAACATTTAAAGCACAACGAAACTAAAAACTTAAAGAAAATAAATAAATAAGCTCTTACAATGAACAACTTGATCTGTGATATTGTATTCAGGAAACCGACAAAAAAAATAACAATAAACCACGACATATTATCAAGCGTTGCCTGCAGTCTACTTCTTTAACGTTAGACAACTAGTTGCTCTTAGTAGACAATGTGAACAGCACAGAAAAACGATATTCCCATTTACCTTGATTTCCAAACGATTTAGGCCATTTCACAGTTTTAAAGAGAGCATCTTTAATGCAGAAAGCGCTTGTGTGACAGCAGAAAGAGGGACGCACGCACGCACGCCACAGGGTCAATCACGGCCACGCGCATGGTCATGTGACACAGGGAGGCTTTTGTTGTGTGAAACCTTACTGCCTTTTTGCTTTTTTCTGGCATCTTTTCTTCCATTTTATTTTTAAAGACTTATTTTTAAAACCAGTTCATTAGGAACCATAATCCATAATTACATAAAGATTGTTATATAGGTGTGTGGCCTCAACATTAACATTTCAACATTATTTCCAACGGGAAAAAGCACAGGTGAGACAGTTCAAAACTTGACGTATTCGATGAAGAAAATACATTTATTTTTATTTAGTCTAAATAAAATAACGCCTTCAATTATATTCCTCCCCAAAACCCATAGTATTTGCCTGAAGTTCAGTGAAAAATCCTAAAATTCAGAGCCCACAGAGACGCCAAATGCAGCTGTGAGGCGAGACGTAATCACGCACGAGACGACAGGTAAGCTTATAGCGTAGTAACTTCCCACAGAGCTTGTCTTCTCATTTTAAGAAACTGTCCACATTGTTTTACTGTCCACCGTTTGACTAAATTATTTACTAGAAACGTCAAAGATTTTAATTGAGGCTGATGTAGACTGCCAATAATATTCATAATGCAAATCCAATACATGAAGCATTGTTCACAACACGTTTACTCTTTTTTTACTCGTATACAGCAGTCAAAACTACTTTGCAAATAAGACTGACATGAGATGTCAGTCCAACACTATACGTACAAACCTTCAGTTTCTCTGTTCTTCATAGAATAAAATGCACATATGAGCCATCTTTTGGCTCAGTGGTTAGATTTAAATAGCTCTACCAGCTTCATTCTCATGGATACAAGAAGTCTCATTGGTGTAATGTGATTGAAGGAGCTAGCCAATAAGGAGTTAGTACGAGAGTGCTCATTGGCCAATAGCTGCATGGATATGGTTGCCCTCTTTCATTGTCACTAGGGGAGTGTGGTGCCAAGGATGGCAATCTTGATAACAGTATGTCATGCATACTGTATTTCTCAGCTTGTCAGATTTTAGATAACACTTGCACGAGGTGCACACATCTGTATTTAGAGGGCTGCATGAATGGTGTAAATTTAATTATCTTGTGAACCTTGACACATATGCACATACACCACTGACGGTGGTTGCACTTCTTCTACGTCACTGAGGTAAATTGGTTTGCTTTGCAAGGAAGGACCATCATTTTCTTGCTGCTGTCTCCTTGGCAACCACTTCCTTATGGGCAGTCTTTGGACACACATTTACTCCCTCACCTAGTGATAAGGAAAACGTGAATTTATGACAAAGAATTTAAGTAATGAGTTTGTTTAGAGAAACTATGAAACTCTGCTATATTTAATTGTTTAAAGTGACCATGAAATCAAAATTGACCATTCTTATTTTTATCTGATCTTATTTTAATATTTATACATTTAATATTTTTATATAATTAATATACATTATTAATTTTGTTTTATCCGTGCACATCATTATTTCATAAAATTCATGTTTTTAAAATTCTCATAACCATTAATCAAAAACATGTCCACACCCCCTCGCAAGAAACAATAGGCAAGAAAAGATGATCAGCTTAATGCCGACTTACTTTAATGAGATAATTGAAGTCCTCCACTTTAAGGCCTGTCTGGCTGTTGCAGTCCACATGCTGCTTTGCATATTTATCTGTGTTTGATTCGTAAAAGCAGGATAGAGGAACAATCGTGGCCAGAAATGTCACTGACCGAACTGGGGACTGTTCAGATTGTCAAGCCTCAGTGGTGCAAGTAACCAAATCCCAAAATACATTGCTGTCATTGTCTCATCCCAGCACCTACTCAGTCACTTGTTCTACCTTATTTGACATAAATAAAAACACCTGTGGTGTACCAGACATGCTTTAGCCTGCTCGGTATAAATAAAAACACATGGTCAAGCATGTACACTAAGCCAGGATGGATTGTAAGTATAAAAATGGCGTTGTTGGAGCCAAAATCTTGTGGCCAGCACTTTGACATATGGTGCAGCAGAGCTTGCTTTATATGCCTTATTATATATTATATATATATATATATATATATATATATATATATATATATATATATATATATAGCATTGCTGTTTGAATTATAACCTTTATAGTATGGTGATGAGAGACAAAAACCTGAATGGTTTGTTTTGGAATTAACATGAACATAAATATAGGCCTGTTTTGTTTTGCTTTTGGAAACACATTTATTGACCTTTCCATCTAACATACTAATTTGCTGAAAGAAAAATAGTGGGAACAAGCAGCTGACTGCTTTGAACACTGCCAGTTTCTTCTCTAACACAGTGGCTTTGATTATGACACAGTGACGACAGACTGCTGATTGACTCATCTGCTCACGGTGCTGTCCAGAAAAGCCAGCCATACTCTCTCACTTTGTTCTGTGAGCTCTGAGTGGGGTGCTGTATATTTTAGACAAATATAGTAATGAATTCAGCAGCTTTTGCACAAGATACAATTCAAATAAGTGTTGAGGCTACATATGGGCCAGGGTGGCACTGGCCACCTTGTTGGCTGGTCCACCCAATGTATTTATGTAAAGAATAAGCAAAGATTCTGGTGGATGAGCGCTGAGCCTCCAGTTGTGCACTTCTGTTCTATAGGAAATGGTAAATGCGATGGCTGTCAATCTGAGCATTCTATCCAATCCAAGCGTGCTCCTGGAGTAAAGTCCCTGATTGGTCTTTACTCATCGTCCCTACCCACTATACCCACCCATTATACCTGAAATTCAATTTCTATTGATTGAACATCCTGACATTTTTAAATGACATTGCAAAACATTGCATCATCATCATCACCACAACACAATCGCAGATGTCCTATAGCTTTAGCAAAGAAACATGTGAGGATTATGCATTTACACTGCGATTCAATTTGCAAAAATAATACAATGTGATCTGTTTAAATATAAAATGAAAAATGTAAGTATGTAAATAAGTAAATTATACAATTGAGAAGGAAACTAAAACCGCTGATTCACTCAGCAACAAAGCAAGTGACTGCTTTTAATGGGTCATTGAATCATTTACTCAACAGATTTAAAAATGCAGATTTATTCACTAACAAAACACCAGTGTTTGTCACTTGAGTCATGCAGTGGTTCTGTTGTATCTTTTTTGGACAGGCAATATTGACAATACTGTGCCTAAAATGTAATTCACTTCATATTAAGTTCTTGTTTATTGAACATTTGTGTAAAATCAGTATCTCATTTGCAGGCAAGCTGATATTCAGGGAAAACAACACTCTTGCTCATGTCATACTGCTGAACAACATCATATGTTATAAATAAAAATAATAAATACAGGAGGATTTTTGCACCAATATCTTGAATTTTGGTGTCATTTAACCCCCATTAATTTCCAACCCTGGGTGATAATATCCACATTGTGTCTTTTGTCACTGCAACACACCTCTCGACAAACCCTTCTGAGGATGTGCAGGACAATATTGTCACACACTCTGAGCTTAAAAAAAGGCCCATTTATCCACCAGTCTACACATACTTGTACATAATGTAAAGGAATAATCAGACTAATGCACATTAATAATGTCGTTAGATAATGGAATGTTGGCACAGCTAACATTCATTACAGCTTAATTATTGCAGTCATAATGGCAGGTGATATGGTGCAGAGATATCACCTAACATGCATATACAGTATAATGAAACAATAAAACACTGTACATGTAGTCAGCCAACAGATACACTTACAGTATGGTAAAGGACTTTTCTTTAATTCTAATTTTTCTTTAGATATGATTCTATGAGGTTTATTTGAGGATTGGATGTGAACACAATGGGACTCTTTGTCTTTGTTTCTTGTGTTTGTGTGGGGTGCTACACTACTGTTTGCCTTCCCCTTTCCCCTGTCCCTGTCCAAGATTTATATAGGTACAGCCCTATTTCTCCCTTCACTGCTGATTAGAAGGTTCCCTAAGGATTGTCATAAATACACTCTATCTATTTCTAATGTACACCTTCTACAGTACATTATTCTGTGATTTTATTCCCATGCTTATGTCCGTGGATATGTGTGCTCTATAATGAATAGAATCTACAGCTCTCATCTGGCCTGGGAAACAGAGAGGAGTGTGCGGTTGTATGGTTGGTGTTTGTGTCTGTGTGAGAAGGGTTAGGGTGAATATGTCTATGTTATGTGAGAGATGCACATAACGGTGCTAATAAATCATTACTTTGGTCCACTTTCCTTTTGTAATCATGTCAGAAATCACTAAGGGCACAGATTGTATACAGTAGATTATCGCTCTATTGTCTCACCAAGCATAGAGACTCATTTATTCTGTCTCAGTGACATAGAGAGATTGTAATAAAAGAAAGGGATGGTTCATAAGAGAGAGAATGGTCACTAAGAGATGAAAGGAATAGGAGAAAAGGATCACGGATCAGATGGTAGAGAATCTTTGTTGGACATTTCAACAGTATCAAGTGCTAGATGTTTCCCTCTCTGTCCCTGCCATGCATACACAGGTGTGCATTCGTGTGTTTGAGAGAAATGTTTTTATATAAAATAGCCTTTGCACAAGATACAATTCAAATAAGTGTTGAGGCTACATATGGGCCAGGGTGGCACTGGCCAACTTGTTGGCTGGTCCACCCAATGCATTTATCTAAAGAATAAGCAAAGATTCTGGTGTATGAGAATATCCCTGCCATGCATACACAGGTGTGCATTCGTGTGTTTGAGAAAAATGTTTTTATATAAAATTAATGATCTAGAATTAAATGCTTGTGATGTGGATGGTAAATAATTAGGAATGGCAAGACAAATTGTAAGAATGATAGTTTGACTCTTGCTGATGCAAGTGACTTGCATGATTCAAATCAAAATCAAAGACACACTACAGTCAGACGTTTATCTAAGTTATTTCAAATTGTATTTTATAGCACTCAGTGTTCTTGTCTGAGTCATATTTGACCTGTTGTGAATTTGTACTTCAGATGACCTGAGTTTGAATCCTGGCTCATAGTCTTTTTACAGTCTTGTTTCCTGCTCTCCTATCCAATCCTGTCCTATTTAACAAAGATGAAAATTTTCAAACAAATATTACTTAAAAAAAATGAAAACCCTTTAAGCCACCAAAACAATAATGTGCCAAATAAAAACACGTGCCAGGTGCAGTTTCTTATATCACTATTCTAATATAAGTCCAAGGAAAAAATATCTAAATAATTATATGGTGGCTCGGTTCTGGACCCATATACTCTATATGGCTTTACATGGCATAATACAGACTTGACCTTTTCACCTTTGCAACATTTTTTTCAGAAAAGTAAACATAAATGTCACTATGATTTTATGAATATGATGTTGGCTATAAACTGTTACTAGACCACAATAAACATTCTTTACTTCTGTGTGAGATGCAGCACTAAATGAGGAGACATACTAAACAGGGATGAAGTCCGTGTGACTGGTTCAAGTGTACTAGATACAGTTGCTAAATGAGGCTACCAGTGACTGAAGATAGGATTACCACAGACTCACAGGATCTTGTGCTGTGCAATTAGATCAGGCCTCTGTTGGTTGAAAAGAGCGAGGTAATGCGCAGCTGATTGAGTAGATTGATGTGTCCATTGATTTCAGGTTCTCACTGATCACAGCACTGCACATGATATATTGTATAGGGTAAGTGATATTCAGTGAATAAAACCTAAATAACTGTACCCTTTATTTCACAGCACTATCATAGTTCTCACAAAACAAATTATGCATAATTAATGATAGAAAAATTGTGAAAATTGTACAGCATTCATTTGAAGCCTGACAGTAATTAGCAGCATTGCTCTAAATTGGCTTAATGCAGAGATGTAATCTTTATCTTTCTGCAATATTGCATTGTACAAACCCTTTCCACCTTGTAGTAATTTGCTCAGCGCTTTTCTTCCAAATGGACGAAACTGCTGGTCAACATAGACCTGTGTTTCATGCCTTGAAACATATGATGTGCTCAAATAAGCACTAAAGAAGAAAAACAAGTCATCTTTACTAATCACTAATTGGCTCATTAGTTGTTAGATGACTAGTTGACTATCTTGTCCCATCCCTGCTCTAAATGCTGAGTGTATACATGCCTATGTCCTGCTGGTGTACTGTACATGAGTGACAAGGCCTAATGGTGTTTTCAGTTACAGATCCCAGAATGCTGTACGTAACATTGCTTTGAGGCAGATTGTATTCTACTGCCTAATGGATAGTAAACCTGAGATCCCCCACACTGGCTCTCTCTCTCTCTCTCTCTTTGTTTCTCTGTCGCTCTTTTACCATGTCACACTATCCCTTCAGCAATGACATCACCACACCAAAGCCCAGTTCTCTAATCCCCATGTCATCAATCTCTCCTCACACAGCTTTTGACCGGTCAGACCGCAGCACTGACAGGTCTGGCCTCACCTGAGGAGTCAGATGTGAAGGCATTCATGGCACGCCCGTGATACACAATATAACCGTCCATTAGCCCATTTATAGCATTTTATTTGTTGTTTACACACAAATGCACCATTATAAAATACCTCATGCTGTACACACCTAATTTCACACACTGTTACTTATCTGTCATCATAGATATATTGATGTGCTCACACGTGAGTGAGACAGAAATATCATAAAGCATGATGCTGTGCTACTAAGGCACATTTTGACTTCATTAAATGATGTGGACTAATTTTACTCTTCACAGCTATTTCACAGACTAATTTTACCCTTCACAGCAATTTCACAAACTAATTTTACTCTTCAAACTGACACCATGGCATGCATTGTTATTAGGTCTTACTGGTATTATTTTTGTACTATTTATATTATTATATTATTTATATATTTAGATTTTTTATATTTCTATTTAGCTTTAATTTTTTTAAAACTTTTGTCATTTTAGTACTTCTGCAGCTTTAGTACTTAAAATTATTTATTTCACTTATTTGCCAAGGCAACATTTCCTAATTTTTATTTTATTTCAGTTCCCAAAAATAGTTTTTTAGTAGTTTTATTTTTATCTTTAGTTAACAATAACAACACTGGTCTTAAAGCAAGATTTATATAAAATGTATTAATTTTGATGGAGACCTTTTAACTTTGAAGTCAGATTTGTTTTCTGACTCAGAATATTGTTCCCACAGCAAACACACCTTGAATACACACATACATACACCGACCTCTGATCCATAGTATAATGGCAAAACAGAATTGCCCTTAGAGTTATATAACAATCCTTGAACTTTGGGTGTGAGTGCATCTGTGTTTCAATAGGACAGGTGGGGAATTCCAGACATTTCTTATGGCCCTGTCAGGAACGGACTGTCAACACTGTCTATTGGCTGTTGAGTGTTTTATGTCATTGTACATATAAGCTGTTTGTGAACTCTAATATTAGTATGTAGAGAAGTGATGCTGTCAACTTTATTGACATTAAACCTCGTACCTGACACTTTGAGAGTACATTAAGGTGTACCAAAGTCAAATTAATCAGGTTTAAATGAGGCTTTATTATATATATATATATATATATATATATATATATATATCTTGTTGGGACTTGTTCTAAGTTTAAATGGATTGAATTTTAAATTAACTTAAAACAACAGCAGAGACAATGTATAGCTCAACCAAGCTTTATTTACATGCGCAACATTTCTTATACAAACTAGATTACCATTCAAAATGGAGTACACAGGAAAAATACTCACAAACATCTAGTAGAGAAGTCATATGACTATTAGATAAGAAGTAAAAGATCAAATGTAATAAGCAGAAGGAGGTGAGGGAGGAAGGCTACGATCAAGGTGGGAAAATGTGGAAATAGCGGTATTTGCTTATTATAATGATGGGTGCAGTAAATAAAACATGTATTGTTTGAGGATGCTCAACTGGTTGTAAATGGGAAGTTGAGCTTCCCAAAGATAGCTTCCCAAATATGTACAAATATGATGTGTCAGTCATCTGGAAAAACAAGAATTTTATGGTATTTATTTTCTAGTGAAAGAGGTGTAAGAATACGTGCAAGGCAATTTTTGAGACAGTAAAAATATTGTCTCTGAAAAATTTACAAGGTTCAGATGTCTTGTAGGGGTAATTTACCAATTCATTGCGTACTGGATATCATTAGTTACAGTTTGAGTTTGACAAATGAATATGATGAAGGCAAAAGCTTTAGGGTGTGGAATCTTGGAGTAAAGCAGGTGTGTCAAACATATGGCTAAAATTATGCATTTATTTATTATATCAGTAATTTGTACTAGATTTTACTTTTTACCTACAGTAGGACAGATAAACACTTTAATTTACATTGTTGCATGTTTTTGCATCTAAACTTCTCTTGTCAATGATGTTTGATTAATATTCCCTAATTACCAAATTTGCAAGCATATAATCAAAATATATGTGAAATAGTCAATTTAATCTGCTCTGCTTTTGTTTTTACACATTATTGGTTATTAGAGCAGCTTTACTAATTTATGAAATGCATGTAGTGTGCATAAAGAGTTAAATGCATACAGTAATGTTTCATTTGACACACCTGCTGTAAGCCATGTCTGTCCAACTGCCCAATTAACAACTACATTATTTTATAACACATGGACTTTAAAAGGTATATCTGTATTAACACTAAATTTCATAAGTATAGCAGGATGTATACATATATATGCATTACACACGGTGCATATGTACATTTACATGCATGCATACAAGGACGTATGCAGTGAAGGGTAACCCTCTCCGAGGGACAGAAACACAGAACATTAGGATTTGTACATGATTTGTGATAATAGTTGAGCACAACTGAACAAAAAAAAAAAAAGTTTAATAAAGTGACAAACCCCCCCATAAAGACATCAATAAACTGACAATAACACAGGATGGATTCCTGTTGCTTCATCTCCTTACTTCAGAAGACTGTTATTCATGTACAAATGTCCATAAAACATTTTTGAAATTGTGTACAGCCAGGTTGCAGTTAATTCAAGATGAGGCCCTGATGTTATAATGGAGACCCCACTCTACCCTGAGCAATAGTGATGCATTTTGCATACAGGGACAGAAAAGTCCCCAATTTCACTGTGTGTTTTGTGATTTTGGCTGCCAGCATCTCCTACATTTTCAAGTAATTTGGCAAATATATAAAAGATAGCTTATTGTTTTTGCTCAGTAAAGATGGCTTCATGAGGAAAGGCCCATCCATCATTGAATGCCGCCATGATGCTAATTGCTAATGCTAATCAATTATACTATGTCCTCGTGGCCAGGGAAACACAGATGGCTTAATGATAGGACAGGGCTCAACACTGATTATTTAGCACCTGGTATGGCATGGAAATGTCGATGCAAGTTAATATTTACTTGTTCATTACATTTGGCTACATTTATATGCGAGAAATCCAAACATAACTTTGCTGGCTAAATAAGACGCCTCCACCTGCTACGCTTTCAATTTTACCACTTTTTAGTACAGTTACAGACAGACATCCTTATATGGTTATATTCAATCACAAAAATGTATTACTTAAGTATTATTATGAGGCAACTATATTTCAGATTGGGAACTAGGCTAACTACTGAATGGTAACAGTGAATTAAAAATGAAAGCAATGGTTTAAGTGCACTGTGTCGAGCTACATTACTCCACCTGAGTTCTGTAATTTTTCAGGTCAAGTCTCCACCTCTATATCGATCAGTGACTACACAGTTAGTAATTAGAGGATGACAGAAGTAGCTAATCATTTAACAAAAATATTAGGGAAAGCAGAAAGAGACCCCGGCCAAGGAAACTATGTTTATGACAGAAAAGCTACAACAGGCCTCTTTAAATTTCTTTTTAGATTACATCACCTCTAAGAAAGGGACAATTTCAAACATTGCATAATGTTGCATAATGATCTGTGAGTTCGCTGTTTGTTTGTTTCTCCAATGGGCAGTCTTTTGTTATAGTCTCGGTCTGCTGAACTGAAGGTAAACATCATCCGAATGTTGTAGTCAGATGGACCTGTAAACAGGCATATTATCAAGTGCTTGCCGCAGACAGCAAACTTGGCAAAGGATACTTCAAGTCTGTTGGATGTTTTTTTTTTTTTTGTGCAGGATATTTCTTTGTAGTTGTTATTCTATTGTTTGTTGTTTTCTCTGCAGTTCTGAGCCTAGATAGAGAGAAAGAAAAGTAAGTAATACTCATAGAACTGTAATAAGAAAAACAAAACACATCCTGTACAGTATAAGGGGCCGTTCAAACAAAAAGTGATTTTGCATTCCACTGCAGTACTTTTCCATTGGTTTTTCTATGCAAACATGTGGTACACAGACAGCTTTGACCAGTGTGTTTGTGTCTCGGGTCTTTGCAGCATCTCACGCATGACAGCGTTCCAAAAAATGCAGTGCTCAAGTTGAAAGCAGCTTAAAAAACTCTAGACCTTGTTTCCATTCCACTGTGCTGCATCCTGCCTTTGTCATGTTTGAATGGCCCCTATTAAAATATTCCTTTCCTAATCAAACTGAAATTTGGGGGGGGCGCACGTGCGCAGATCATGGAGTAGTCGCATTTTTCTGAGCTCCTCTCCGCTGACATTACATTTTGAATATTTTTGTAATTAAAGTACCGTTAATCCACTTCACAGTCGATAGTAACTTATTGAGAGTTAACTTTAGTCAGTTGTTTTGCGTATTTAGTGATTTAAGTGCGCCTTTCCTTATTTCGCTGATTCATTCTGTCGGAAAATGGCATCTAAGAAATCTTCAAAAACTGTTGCAACAAAGGAGGACGCCAATCCAGGTGATTCTATCTCACAGGGAAATGTGAATGCGATACTTGCCGCAATCGGTGCCCAAGGGGATGATTTGAAAAAGCTGATAGAGGACAAGATGACAGCATTAAGTGCTCGCTTGGATACGTTGGATGCTACGCTGGTTAACCTGCAATCAGAACAGGCCGGTGTTAAATAAAAAATGGTGGAGATAGAAGGTGCCCTGAACGGTACTGATTTACGCCTTGGAGAGGTTGAAAAGGTGTGTGAAGACTTGCGTGCGGAAAACAAATCTCTCTGGGCTAAACTGAATGACTTGGAAGGATGCTCTCGAAGGCTGAATCTCAAATGTGTGGGAATAAGTGAAGGTGAGGAGCGGGGGTGCCCTTCGGTGTTCATTTCTGGCTTGATTACCGATCTTTTCGGCCGAGACAACTTCCCCAAACCTGTGAAGATTGACCGAGCTCATCGGGCGCTGTTACCCAAGCCATCTGAAGGCCAAAGCCCTCACACCATTATCGCACTGATCCACAATGATCGGGATAAAGACTTAATCCTTCGCCTGAGCCGGGATAAGTTTCCTCTGGAATATAAAGGAAAGCGGATTCATATCTTCCCTGATTATACACCGGAGGTGACAGCGCGGCGACGTGCGTTTAGTTCGATTACGAAAGCTCTGCGAGAGGCTGGGTTGAAATGGTCCCTGCGTTTTCCAGCTAAATTGACGGTGCATTACAACGGTCGCAAGCTTTTTTTCGAATCTCCGGTAGAGGCTAAGAAGTTTGTGGATAACTTGTCGAATGACTCAGCGTAGCCTCTACTTACTCAGCTTGGTCCGAGTATGGACCTTGACTAATAGAAGTGGACTATTTTAACATTCTGTTAATTCTCACTGTGGTACGCGATTCAGATTACTGACTATTTGTGCAGTGAAGTACAGAAGTTTCTTTTTTTTTTCCTCTACTCCTTGTGTGTTTTTCATTATTTCTATTCTTCTTTTTGGCTAAGGTAAGCTAAGTTAGTCTTGCACTCTTGTGTCTCCGAGACGATGGGGAATACTTGCTGCTTCGGTTCATGGGGCAGCTGTGGGGAGTTCGTGAGTTCTTCATGTTTTTTGTTGCACCAGATAATGATTATTCTTGCTGTGGTTGCTACTGATTTTGTGTTTATATTTTTGAAGATGTTGTATGACTGGCACTATTTTGCAAAAGCAATTGCTCCTTTGTTGCTTAGAATGGTAAATCATTCAATTGAAAATAAAAAATTTCCTGATTCTTTTTATGAGGCTCATATATGCCTTTTTAAGAAAAAAGATAGAGATGTTACAGAGCCCTCTAGCTACAGGCCAATAACTCTTCTTAATTGCGATCAAAAAGTGATTGCCAAAATTTTGGCCACGCGATTGAATAAACATGTGGCCTCGTTAATTCATACAGATCAAACTGGAAAATTTGATAAAATCTGGGGCCCCTTCCTTAGGTATCTTTTTAAGAGTTGAATGGATAGCTTCTCTGTTTTATTCCTTCACTCCATCTTTAACGTTTTGTTTGTTTGATTACGTATGTCTTTGTTTAAGGTGTATATTTTTAATTGTATCTGGTGCCTGTTCGTGGGGGTAGGTGGGGGGTCTCTTGTTTTTTTTTTCCTTTTTTTGAGTTTGTGTATAGTATATTTTTTGTATACATTTTGTGAGACTTTTATTTGTTTTATGTTTATATAAAAACTGTTATAAATAAAATTATAAAGCAAAACCTAAAAAAAAAAAACTGAAATTTGTTTGTCTTTTATCAAATTGTTTTTTTTTTCTCTCCATGACATGGACAGCCACTGTATGACTGCATATTTTGGCTTACCTAAATGTCTGCCGTCAGCCAGGCACCCAACTTTGAGTGGATTGCTTCGTCCCGGTGAAGTTTCCCACAGGATTCAGACTAACGGCGTTTTGCACCAGTGCATCAAAGTTAAAATCCAGTCCATCAGAGTCCATTAGTTCTGAGCGAATTATGGAATCCACATCGCAATCCAGACTGCCGTTAAACATGTCCAGGTCCAAGTCTGATGGAAAACGATCTGTTCCTGAGGGGTGACAGATCCCCACCCCGTTACTTCCATTCAGGCCAGAGTAAAGCGAAGTCTCGGTCATCAACATGGAGGGCTGTGGCTGGAGGTGCTGTTTTGCGGAGACTAAATTATTAGCATTGTTAGCTAGACTTTGCACCCTGTTGTTGGAGAGGGAACGCAAAGAACCCTGGACATTGGACCCCAGTTGCTTGTTCTGGAGGTGGCTGCTTCGCCCATTGAGCACAGAACTGAAGGATGACATCATGGGATCATTACGCAGCATGAGGCCATTGCGAAGACGGGAGTTTTGAGAGGTGACAGCAGCACTGGCCTGTGATATGAGTGGGTCCGACTGTGTCATCATGACGTCACTATGACTGTGCGTGACCAGAGAATCAGAATTCAGCAGCTCCTGAAGTGAGTTCCCAAAACAAGAAACGCTAGAGAATGACATTTGCTTGTTTTCCTGGATAGTCTGCATGGGCGTCTGACGTAGGCCTCCTGCTGTAGACCCAAAAATGGTGTTACTGAATCCACCAGTGTTGTTGCTCACAGTTTGGGATGAAGAGGAACTTGTGGGTGATGTGGTGCTCTTGGAGCCAAAACTGAACGCAGAAGACCCTTGAACTACCTGCACTTGTGTGGCGATGTTGTCCAACAGATCGACCATTAGGTTGTCAGCCTCATTGAGATTCATTGTGCCAGTCAAGTCAGCTAGCCCTGGAAGTTCAGCAGGGCACGTTTTCGAGTTTGATGAGGACGACGAGGGAGGAGAAAGACTGCTGGGGCTGGAGTAGAGCATTGGAGACAGGGGTGGGCCATCTGGAACATCATCAAGCTCTGGATTGGCCAGGATAGGTGACAGGCGTCCACTCAGGGTGCTAGCGTTGGAGTTAGTTCGTGAGCGGAAGTCAGTCCAACAGGATTCCAGTTCATCGCTGCTCCGGGAAGTGGGACTTCCTGGCCACTTGGACAGACCACCAGCAGATACGTTCTCCAGCGAACCCTCCTGGGCAGCCTGCAGTGCTGCCTTTTTCTTGGCTGCACGCCCACGTGCAGTTTTGGTGTATTTGTTACCATTGTCCATGGAGACTGCACGTCGCCTTGGCGCTTTACCTCCCCGCCCCCCTTCAGGATTGATCATCCACCACGAGCTCTTTCCAGTCCCCTCATTCTGTACACGGATAAAACGGCTATGCAAGGATAAGTTATGCCGGATGGAGTTCTAGAAAAAAAGCAGACAGAGAGCAGAGAAAACGGATGGTTATTAATCATATCATCACATGATTCAGGAAATAATCACTTGATAAAAGTACATCTATCTATCTATCTATCTATCTACTTTTCAGCACTAATGAATAGGACACAAGTGGAAAATAGATGTCCTTGTGTATTACACGTACAATGTGATCTCAAGAGGCTGAGAAAGCACAATGTGCCGTGTAACTTAGCAGAGGAAACGTTTTATAGCTGGTAACCTTGGCAGAACAGAGAGGTTACATTTCTAAAACATTCTATTTTTCCCTTCAATAGTGCAGAAGGATGCACTGGGATATACAGACATCAATATATGCTAAATATTTCAATTATCATATACGTTCTAATATATACTGCGCCTTATTATTTATTATTTACAACTCTCAGACATAAAAGCATAGTTCATGTTGATGAGCACATTTCTCAACTTAAGTACCCCGTCCCATGACTCACGAGATGTGTGTGTTGAGCTATGATGAGCGATACCACGGATACCGGTGTTTACAGTGCCAAGTCTCTCTAGAGATCAATGGCATAATGTTTGTGTGTGTGAGGGAAAAGAGACGGAAGGGTATGACTAAAACCTTAATGGAGCAGCATGTTGTGAATGAAGTCATTAAAACCGATTCATTTTCTTCCTCTGCTTGCTTGGCAGCTCTAAACAAACTTGTGGCACTGACACCAAAAACAAACTTATGCCAATTACATGAAATACAATATATTTTCTCCTTTCTTTCCATGAATATACCTCTCTTATTTTAACTTTTCCTTACTGCGTAATCCTGTTCTAGATAAGGCCCTCAGGAGAAAACCTTAAGTGTTTATTGAGTGTTTGTGCATGTGTTTTGATTGTCAGAGTATCAGTGTCTTTGTGGTTGTTAACACTTTTCAGAGCTGACTCATAGCAACTCTACTGCCCTTACACTACCATAAAATATAATATTGCTTGCAGAAAAAGAAAAGGTTTGGATTTATATCCACTACATGAGATATTTATGCAGGAAGCCCCCAGATCAAACGTATCAATCCATAAGCAGTATACTTTCAATAAAATGATTGCTTACTATTCGCCACATACAAACTATGAAATGCACAAGTGCAGTGCACACGCCCTGTAAACCCTATAATTCAGAAACCACATACCCACACTTTCCTTAATCTGAAAAGCATCCTTTCAGCCTGAAACTAACGAGACACTAACAATTTTTTGGTATTTTAATGCTAAAAAAAATGACAAACTGTTGCGTTTACATTTTGTGTAAATGTCTAGTAGTCAGTATGATGTGTATGATCTCTCTGCACACGTGTGTGTGTGTGTGTGTGTGTGTGTGTGTGTCTGGGGAGGCTGTTAACTGAGCGCCCAGCTGCATACAGTATCTCTCTGGAACACAGAGACCTTTTTGTCCGTCAGCAACATGTGGTAACAATCCATCAATGTCAGCAGACACGCAATGCACACACACGCAACTATGGCTTCGCTCACATTCTTCTTCTGAGAGATGTGTTTTGGTTATCTGGTGCTCTCTGTGAATGTTATTGCTCTGACTGGTAATTTTTGTTATGTCAGGAAGCCAGTGACTATACAAACCTGTAACCAGCAGGCACTTGCCCACAAATCAACCAAACCAAAACCACAGGGATATAAACCTGCCAACCCTTACGAAAGAGTTAGACGGGACAAAATTATATTGATTAAGAGGACATTTTAAATATTGAGACAATCTAACTGTAGGTTTGTCATAATTTTGATGTTGAGACTATGGCTGAGCAATAGCTAAAATAAATAAATATTGCATACAGTAAATGTTGGATAACAAAACAGAAAAAAAGAAGGATAGATTTTTTTTTACCCTTTGACAATATTCATCATATATCTTAATATTATGTACTTAATTTAATACATAAAAAAATATCACAATAGACGTCTGTGAAATGTTAATTCACTGTGATTTATTAAATCAGAGTTTCGGATCTGGTTGATTTAAATAAATAAATCAAAATGACATTTTTGCAAATGAAGTTTAAATCAAGATGATAGTAAAACATCAGTTCCTTTGAAAGCTTGAAAGCCAGCAAAGAGCAACTAATCTCTTTCTCTTATTGGAGTTCACACACCAAGCCACATAACAAAACACAATTCACATCTTCATAAGGACCCATAAAGTCCTTCCCCCCACCCCCTCTTCATCACACACATACCCAGCATTATTTCAGCAGCAGGAGCACACACTTACTGCAGTAACTCAAGGCAGGGCCATTGTATGAATATGGGTTTGGCAGCTGAACATTTCACTGCGGTTGCCTTTCAATGACATGCAGAGTGTGGAGGGCAGTGTGTGTGTGTGTGTGTGTGTGTGAGGGTGTACACAGAAGTTACATTTCCAGAAATCTGCAGGAATATATCTTATTTCTTAGCAAACCCAAGTACTGACTTTCTTAGTATTTGGTCCATGTGTGCTTTTATGTTTGTGACCAAAAGGAAAAGAAAACATTCAGTCTAGTGTTTATGTTTCTAGGAAGGGTCAGAGCAGAGGAGAGTTAGAAAAAGACAAAAGTTTGAGAGAGTTTGTGAGGGGAAAAACAGGGCACTTGAGCAGTTTAGAAATAAATAGATATAATTAGACCAGTGTTAATTCTAAACCATTTTGTTTTAATCATAATTTCTGTCTTTTCAGAAAATAGGCAATATTTATAATAATCAATCGTTTATCTTGTCAGTAAGTCAATATATTTACAATAACTGGTTGGCTTATATATACACCACCATTCAAAAATTTAGAGTCGGTAAGATTTTTAAAAATGTTTTTGAAAGAAGTCTCTTATGCTCACCAATGCTGCAATTATTTTATCAAAATATAGTGTGAATAGTAATATGGTGAAATATGAATACAATTTAAAATAACCTTTTCTATTTACATATATTACAAAAAATTACTGTATTCTGTGATGGAGAAGTTTAATTTGAATTTTCAGCAGCCATTAGTCTTCAGTGTCATATGATCCTTCAGAAATCATTTTAATATGCTGACTGTGCTCAAGAAACATTTCTTATTATCATCAATGTTGAAAACAGTTGTGCTGCTCAATAGTTTTGTAGAAACTGTGAACTTTTTAAATTTTTTCTTGATTCTTTGATGAAAGGAAAACAGCATTTATTTGAAAAATCTTTTGTAACATTATAAAGGTCTTCACTGTCACTTTTGACTAATTTAATGCATTGTATAGCTGATATATATGTATATGTATATACATGTATATGCACAAATATGTTGATATCAAAACGCCTCTTATAAACAAACATTTTCTTTTGTCATTTCTTTGACTAGATGAACACTATCGCTGACACAGCAAAGGTAAAGAGAAAGGCAGTTTATGCACAAATGCAAGCACACACACACACACACGGTCCAAGCACACTGACCCGCACCCTCCCACTCTCACCTTATCCCATTCCCAGCTGCCTTGACTGCTGGAGAGAAGGAGAGAACATTCCATTCCATCCAACCAAAATGTTCGTTTTCCGGCCAGTACAGGACGTCTCTCCTTTTGTGTGTGTGCATCTTATTCAAAAGTGTAAGTGTGTGTGTGAATTGACTGAAAACTGTAGTGGACTGCATGTGGAGTGGGGCTCCAGTTCTCTCTGACAGTACATTCTGTGTTTTCTGTTATCTTTCTTCTGTTATTCTTCTGTTCTTTCAGAGGTTCATACTGTACATCCCAGCCAACAATATAAAAGTTTCTCTAGCTAAAAGTACAAAACACACTAATTAAAATAATTGTGCAGGTCATGCATGACTAACCAGCTAGAAACAATTACATAACTGCATGCAAATCTATGGGAATTTTTTATTCCTTTCCCTCCAGAGTTTTACAGAATTAATAATTTGGAGCCAATGTTTCCAAAACATGACCAGTACAAAGCATCTTAAGCATGTAAGACTACCCAAGTATGTGTGTGTTGTGTGCACATTGCATAATGTGGCATGTTCAAAGACCTCCTTGTTTATCCTGGGACTTCAGATCCAGGGGGTGGTGGCCTTCCCAGCCCACTCAGTTTAGCCAATCACATCGTTCATATACAGGCACGCACAAACTCACACCGGTTGTAAAGCTGACCTCACCGTAGCCTAGTATGTGTCATCTGTGCTGTCCAGCAAATGTACACAATCACTCCTAACTTTGATTTTCTCACATTTCCGCTAAGTATTTATAGCTTGCAAACACAAATATTCATATAAACATGCTTACTCTGATTCAAGAGCTTGGTAACCACTCTCATTAGCATGTCACAGCCACTGACTCATCGAGACGTCACAGCAGTATGCCTGTAGTAATAGTATTAGGTGGCAGGGAGTATCTTAGAACAACATTATGTGCATCTTGGGTACAGATAGTCCCATTAACAGGAATGTGTCATGTGCCAAAGAACTGCAAATCCCATTTGTTCAACTCTAAACAAATGCACTGGAGATGGAAAAGAGAAAAAAGGAAGGAAGGGTGGTGTTAAAAATAAGAAGGACTTTAAACCCACTTTTCATTTTTCTAAACTTTCACCATTATAATTACTCTCCAGTTCCTTTAATTTAATAAACTGATGGTATATAACAGGGTTATTATAGTTAACTAAAACCTAGAACTAAATTACTGGGGGGTAATAAAAAATTTTTTTTTATTTGAAATAAAATAAAATGTAAAAAAGCATTTTATTTCAGCTAGCTACATTCAGCATTTCTCTTTTTAATTTAATTTAATGTACTAAAATAAAGAAGAAATAAAAAAAATAGAAAACTATATAAACAAATACAAAATAATTAGCTAGATAAAATAACAAAATTACTAAACTTTTAACTAAAATTAAAATATAAAAATAAAAGTTAATTCTAAAATAAAAAATAAAAACTAATAATAAATATTAATAAAACCTATAGTATCTCAATGACATTAAAACAACACTGGTATACAATCATATCAAATGTCCATATAGGGAATATCAATATCTCCATGAATGTATTTAATAAATACATGAAAAAATAAATAAAATAAAATATAGGAAAAAATACTTCAAAAATATTTATTTATATATTTAAAAAATATTAATTGATAAGTAATAATAATAATAAAACCCAGATCATTGACAATGTATTCTGATGTACATCTGTACAGTGTTTTAAAACTGCATTTAACAAATCCAGTGAAGAAGATTATGTCCTCTCTCTCTAATCAGGAAGTACTAAATGTGCCCTTCCTGTCAGGTGGAGATGAATGACTGAGAGAATTGTCTGGACCACATCTAAAGCTCAGCTATTTAGGGTGATAGACTACACAGGCTATACGCAAAGTCTAGAAATGTAAAAGAGGGAGGGTGAAAAAAGGGAAAATTGACTATTAAATCCATGAGAAATGTGTGTCTTGGATTTGAAGTTCATCATCATAGTAAACTCCTCACACGCATAGAATACACACACATGTGTGTGACAGTCCTTTCAGTGTGTGTCTATTGTGTACTTCTCTAGGCTGCTCAACTCACTTCCCACACGTCCAAACTCTTGCTCTTGCTCACGTCCAAACACCCTCTTTGGCATCTCTCTTGGAATATGAAAGACCCACAACCGACTCAACAGATAAACAACACTGAACAGACATCAGCCACACGTGTGATATTTTTAGCCCCAATTTGGAACACTATGTCCCAGGTTAACCTGGCCAAATTGATAGAGTAGGGACCTATTTATTCATAAGTCTTTGCCATACAGGTCTGCTAGTATAAGCAAGATTTCTTTTTCCAAATGTTAAAACGGAGAGGGTTTCTTTTTCTCAGTAAAGCAATAAAACTAACTCTCATGGCTCCAACAAATCTGTTCTCAATCATTGCTGTATTTGGTTCTCACTTTATCGTGCCAGGGACCTGTTTGTCTAGCAAAATGCAAGCAGCATGTATTGAACAAGCAACACGTATTTAGAAGACTACCGCTGCGATATTTAGCCCATTATAATGGCAGACAGAGCTTGTGACATTTCAGTGAATAATCGGTTTCAAAGGTTTGCCTCTGTAAAGTTGTCACATGCACAGTAATGAGACTGTTGGGATGATTCACTGATGAATACGGGAAATGTAGAGTAATTTAAAAAAGACTCATAATAGAACAGGTTTTCTTTTGACTCTAATAATATTCTCATAATGAATTTGTTCATAGTGGCTGTTGTAGTCACATTGCTGTGGCTCTCGGGAGTAACTGAAAACATCTTTATCAGTGTTTGGCTCCATCTCTATGCGAATGTTTGTCGCTCTTATGCACATCTGGGCTGGATTTAAAAAAGGCCCTGTTCTGTTTTATTTTTGTGGGTGTTTGTGAGTTTGAGAATGTGTATACACTGTGATCATATCTAGAAAAGCCGCAAAGACGCAAGCCTGTGTTTCATTTGGTTTTACAATTTCATTGTATGCCTACATGAATTTCATGAATTGGTGTTGAAGTGGATTGTTGTTTAAGACCAGGTAATTAGCAATCAAAGCTCACTAATACCGTGTCCGAAATCGCTCTCTCATTCACTATTCATTAGGCAGGCCTGTTTTACATTATTTACACATGAGAGAGAATAAGAAACAATGCAAAAACACAGAGCAGGATGTGTCCCAAACAAGTCAAGATGACAAAGCCCTTATTAAGGGGTGCTGTTAAGCAACATTGCAACCTGCACATTATTAAAGAATTCTGTGCAGTCAAAATATGATTATTATTATGTGACCCATCCCATCAAAATTTATCTTTTGGCTTGTGTCCCTCCTTTTAAAACATAAAGCACCTTTCTTTGGTGAAATATTTATATTTTCATTTTCATTTTTTAAATAATATATAATGAAATAGATTTTTTTTGTCATATTGCCCTGGTACTGGTGTTATTTATTTATTTATTTTCCCCCTTTTTCCCTATTATCCTTTATTTATTGTTCATATAATCAAAATAAACAATAATGTTTAAGTAAATCAATCAAAATATTATATATAACATATTATATCAAAATAGGTTAAATATATTAAGTTAAAAACAATAATTTTACATTTAAATAAATAAATCAGTTTTTATTTATTGATTTATTTAATTATTAAATACATTTTTCAAGAAATTTTGCAGAAATAAAGACAGCTGCATTAGAGTCCCCTTGCTTTGGATTATGTGAAATATAGCACAGACTACTATATACTGGTTGTGCACGATAAATAAGAGTGCATTATTTATATAAAATATGGATATAACTATATAGAAAATGAAATTGTTCACTCAGAATTCTCTACAAAGTGGATGGAACAGGGAGCGATTACAGGCTCAGTTTAGGTGACTGATTTTGAGCTACCATGACTGGCCTGACCTCAACTTTTAGCCCACTAAACATCACCAGAGGTACTATTAAAACTGACCCCCAGCCTTTATCTCCTGACCAGTAGCTAAACTACTGTGTGTGCACGTGTGCCTGTGTGGAAATATTTGCGTAGAAACTCGCATTTTACTTTGCTGAGCTCGGCAAGTATGGAGAGCCAGCACCCCACACACATTCCTGCAAAAAATAGATAACAACAACGCATGCAATATCACTGTATGACGATCATTTACAGTAAGGCCTGCACCCCAGGGACGTATAATTTACGAGGGTCTCAACGGACCTAAAAAGAGACAAAGAAAGTAGCGTTACAGCAGAGTGTGTCACAAGGTTTTCTGCTGTACCAGCAATTCTCACCCCCCTCCCCTAGTTCCTGCTGCCTTGACTTTTGGGCCGCATGATTTCCTGTTTCTGCTGATGTGACACACACAAACAAAACGTGCAAAACGTTGCACGTGCATGCACATTGTACTTTAAATAAAACGTTTGCTGAGTGACCAGGTGACCTACTTCTACGTTATAATCTCATGGGAGTTTTTAATAAATATCCATAATAAATATAATCTAAATATAATATAGAAATCTACTCCTCTGGCTCTTATACCAATTTGGTATTTTGCTTTGCTTGCACTTTTTTTTACAGCCTCTGTACAGCATGTTACCACTGTTCTTATGCATGCATTTGATAGAGGGAAAAGGAGAAGGACGATATCATTGGTTGAGGCAATGTGGCTTCGGATAAGATGACAATTTCATGTTCTCTTAGTACACTGTGTAGACTGAAGAGTTAATCTGGAAAGGTAGAGTAAGCTATGTTTTTCATTAAAGTGACAGTGCACAGTTTTTGTCTATACAATGACAGTTACTGGGGTCCATACAACATTAGACGATGACAAAAATAAAATAACAAATACTAATCATTTTATTCTATTGGTCGCCACAGGGGGGCCGCCAGGTTATGATCACTTGACTGTCTGAATATTATTCACTTTATCTCAGTAACCCCGTTTTATTGGACAGGCTTGCAGGATAGGCTAAATAAAACATGGCGGACTGTGAATAAAGTATTTTTACAGTGCATCAGTAACTAAAAACGTGTACGTTGGCATGCTGCTGAATCCAAAATGACCACCTTGACATAATCTAAAAATTGCTGAGTATACCTTTAACCTCCATAATGTTAAAAAGAGCCAAGAGCGGTGCCTGCTAATGACTGATTAGATGAATAAGGATGGGCTCACTTTGGCTGCGTACGTGTGTTTGGATGAATAGGAGATTACAGTTCTAAACATAGAAATATTGAGACGTGCAGGAATACGCATACCATCCTCTCTGCCTCTATGCTTTTCCTTTACTCATTTTCTTTCTCATTTATACACTGTAACCAAAAAAGCCCTGAAAAACCTAAAAGCAAAGCATGTTTTTGTCCCAAGCCAATCACACACTAGTTGAGTTGAACAAAACCCCCAACAAAACAACTCAATAAACAAAAACAAACAAACAAGACCGTGTTTTCTTGTGCTGGGTCAGGGTTTGTGAATCTGGGACACGGCTGGTTTGAACAGCACAGTCTCTTCTCTGTGTATCTGGCTTAGGAGGCTTCGATCTGTCACTTATTCGTTCATCTCCCTTTCTTTCTTCACGTCTCTTTGTTCTGGTTCTCTGAAGCACACAAGGCTTAACCACATGCTCGCTAATGCTGCAGCTCCCCATCATGACGAAACACACTGAAACACACCGCACGGACATGTCCTCTGAGCTGCGTCTGTCTATTGATTTCCCCCTCCCCCTCCACACTTTCTCTCTTGCTCTCACACTTTCCTTTCACAGAGATATATGACAATCCCTTGCGCTCTATTCAAGGGGTCAAGGTTTTCCTGGTTAGCTTGGTCCACTTAACCCGTTCTGGTAGATGACATAACCACACAATCTGCCTGCAAAAAGCATTTCTACTCTGACAGCCATGCAAAAGTAGTCAAGTATTCTGACAGAATTCATACATTTTATTTTAAATGGGAATGCTAATAGGTTACTGTAAGTAATCTAGACCTTCTCGGCAGCAGTTTGTCTACTGTAGAAGTGTAAATAAACACAGTTTTACATGTGTGGGTAATAAGAATAGGTTATTACGTAGGAGTCATAACCACTTAGCTGTTGAGTGACATCAGTAGAATATCCTACAGACCTTTGCCCTTAACTTCATTACTATGTCTTGCTCTTAGACCTCACTTCCACAACCATCAAGAGCACTTTCTCCAACTATTTCCTGTTCCAGACCTCATATACAGTATGTGCAATGGCCTTAAAACGTATCTGGACACTTATGTCACAGTAAAAAGCAACTTGCTAAAAAAAAAGCAAGTAACTACAAAAAATTAAAGCTGTGAGAAAAGGTCATCATTTGTTTGCAGAGATGGCGATTAATCAAATTATTTGCAACTAATCACATATCATCAATATTTACTGATAAAACCAATGGAATTTTTAATGAAATTAAACATGGGTCAGGGGCATAATTACAAATATACTAAAGATAATTAATATTATTATCATTGTGCATACTATTATTATTAGTCAGACTATTTTTAATCAGTCATTTAAGTGTCACTTAAAACAATAGTTCACCAAAAAATGAAAATTGTCATCACTTATTCACCCTCATTTCGTTCCAAACATGTATGAGTTTCTTTCTTATGTTGAACATAAAAGATGATATTTTGCCCTTAACTTCATTACTATGTCTTGCTCTTAGACCTCACTTCCACAACCATCAAGAGCACTTTCTCCAACTATTTCCTGTTCCAGACCACATATACAGTATGTGCAATGGCCTTAAAACGTATCTGGACACTTATGTAATCAAACAGTTGATGGTCCCCATTGACTTCCATAGTATTTCTTTCCCTACTATGGAACTGTTTGGTTCTTTAAAATTGTGAAGTGTTCAACATAAGAAAGACACTTATACAGGTTTGAAACGACATGAGGGTGAGTAAATAATGATACAATTTTAATGACAGTGGCATGTGACAGTGACATGTGGCCAAGTATGGTGACCCATACTCGGAATTAGTGCTCTGCATTTAACCCATCCAAAGTGCACACACACAGCAGTGAACACACACCCGGAGCAGTGGGCAGCCATTTATGCTGCGGCGCCCGGGGAGCAGTTGGGGGTTCGGTGCCTTGCTCAAGGGCACCTCAGTCATGGTATAGAAGGTGGAAGAGAGCGCTGTACATTCACTCCCCCCATCTACAATCCCTGCTGGTACGAGACTCGAACACGCAACCTTTGGGTTACGAGTCCGACTCTCTAACCATTAGGCCATGACTTTTGGGGTGAACTATTCCTTTAAGTGGACTTACATAGCCAAATACTTTTTATAACCCATATATAGGCTATTATTTCATCTGTTTACTGTGATATGCCTGTGTTGCGTTAAAACACAGGTGTCTGAATTATGATGTCTAGGGGCATAATTAGCTGTGAGATTCCAAGGCAAGCCACAGTTCCTAGAAGACCTCTTGAGGAAAATGCAGCTTATTACGGACTGGAACGCATATCTGCATGGCAGGGGTATCTCAGCAGAATCTTGAAGGCTGTTAGTGAAGTCCTCGATAATAGTTCAGTCTCACAAGTAGGACATTTATACTTTTTTCCCCTCCTCCTCGCCTTTCTCCCTTCTGCCATTTTGACTGGATGACTCTTGTAAAGGACTTTTCTCTAGTGGAACCCAGAACAAAAGCCTTCCAGTAACAACTCATCTACTGCGCTGAACTCTCTGGCACGGCTCCAATGCATTCACACGCTCTCCGGCAAATTGGACTCCTTCCAGAATCATTACACACGCACACTCATAGACGAACTAGGCCTCTCTCTGGAATTAAAAAAAGAGCTTCGGAACTTCATACAATCAAGACATACGTGGGCACATAGCACTGGTTTCCATCCACTAAAGAACACTGATACATGAGCAGGGTGCCAATCCAGAGGCTCAATCTCACCATGAAACCACTTTTGAAAGAGGTCTGTGCAGTAATCCCTCTAGAAACATAGAGAGAAGGGGTGGGGGGGATAGGAGGGGCAAAAAGTGCTGACAAGTTCTTCAGTTGAGGACTGGAGAGCACAACTCTCAGACAACTTGAAAAACCTGCATAGCAACCCTCCTACTGACACATACTGTACATGTACGCCCATGCACATATACTTCTACTCAGCCATCTCCATCCTCCCTAAAATAAAAATACTTTTATTTATCAAATGTCCTAACTTGATTCAAACAAACCTCTGACACAAATTACATAATAGAAGCAGTGCACAGCTGTTGCAAGCCTGCTCATGCATACGTCTTTAAAAAATCACTTTGCTTTCCTTGCATCAAAAATGCTAACGCTTGTTCTAAGTGACTAAGGCCATAATTTGCTGATTTAAATAGCAATCAGAAAAGGGAAGTAAGTTTATGTTTTATTTTTATTTGCAGACATATAGAAGTCTCGGTCAGATCACGAGACATGTCGAAAACCCAACAGAGGTGTGGAGGATGTTTACTCTTAGGTTCTGCTTACAGGGTCCGAAATAACTGAATAATGCGTGTGTACTCTTAAGGTGTGGTTGTCAGCTGATGCTTTTTTTACACTCTACTTGTGTTTCAATGTGTTAACGAAACTCCTGTGTAAACACTGGATTTTCTGACACAAAGGTTACAAGGTCCTGACTGCCATTTAAATTTTTTTTTATAAAGATTACAAGACAGACAGGCAGATAGACGGATAGATAGATAGATAGATAGATAGATAGATAGATAGATAGATAGATAGATAGATAGATAGACTGTATACAGTGTGTAAAAAGTAACTGGATCACATATTTCTGCTAACAATGTGTGTCTAGACAGACTGCTGAGCTTTGCATGTGGGCTGTATGAAATCGGCAAGGACCTTGTGCATTCAATCTGCCTAACAACAGTGATTCATAATTCATTGAAGTGTAGAATGTGCCCACCATTTTTAGTAATTTTGTATTTGGGTATGTGTGCATATTTAAGTGTGTGCGCGCGAGTTGGTTCACCGTAAAATGAACAGACAGAGACACTCATGAGGCTCTTTGTCCGACCCTTTCGCTCTCTCCGTCTAGACATACAGCGTCTGGAGATATAAGAGTTGATGTTTTTGCCCATGCCAGGTTGCCTAGCACATGTGTGTGTGTGCAGTGGGAGCTTTTTAGAGGGGATAGCTATTCACTGGGGGTAAGCTTAGCAGCTCAACAGACTTTCGGTGCTTTTTGTGGCACGCCTTAGGGACTCAAGCTAAATTCCTGGCCGTGCCAGAAGGAAGTGCTTTAGAAGTACATGGGGCACTTTCAGAGCTCAGTCGTTAAAGACAGATACAGAAGTGTAGTTTTGGACAACGCTTAAAGGCTGCTTTTCCCCCTCACCCTGGCTTTCCCTTTCTCTCTCATTTTCACTGTAAATCCACATCCTTTGAAAACACTACAGCTTTCCAAGGTCTGTTTAGGTTGCCAGTGGTACATCTAGTTAGAACAAGAACCACTAAATGAGACAGATTTATGTTTGCCCAAACCACTACATATAAATACACAAAGATGCAAAGTTGGTTCAGAGGGTGTGTCATAGGAACCAGCCATTGTTGACGTCTTCTATGGAAACAAGATTCTTTTTACAGGATTAAAAGAGTATCTGTGGCCACGAAATGCAAATCTGTTTGGCATTACATTCAGAAAAGTTGTTCCAAATGTTTGTCACCAATTTGAGACTAAACAATAATGCGTTTAGTGTCGTTAATGCGCAGACTGGATAGAGGAGGCCTCACAGTCTACTCCTTCCTCTGTCCTCTCCTTCACTCCCTCCCCCTCCACCTTTTTCTCTAATTTCGAAAGAGAGAGCTGGAGGACTGCCAGAGTACGCGACCGCATGGTACACACACACTAACACACCATGCAGCACAGCTACACACTGACCTACATATGCTTCCACAGTGCTGATTGAGTGCCCCGCTGAACCTTCCAGCCAATCACAGACAGGGGAGGAGTGCAAGTCAGCCAATAACACTCCTCATGCATAGCACAAGCTCTCACAGTCTCTGTACAATTTTAGAGTTAAAGCAAGAAAAAAAATGCTCGCCAGGTTTTCATCCTTTGCACATGATTTTCAGAATTCCCGAACCAGGGTCTGTGCTGGGTTTTGTTTCTGTAAATGATGGGGTACCTGACTGATGTTACATTTGCCTGTTCACCGCTGAGACGAAACCTCAGTGGACCATGAAGAGGGTTGGCCAATCAAATATACACTCCGCATACCCTAGCACACACAAAGAAACTCGAACTCCTGTATAAAATTACACGGACACACACACATTCAACAAACACCAAACAGGGTCATCGGGAGGTCATATAATAGAGCAGTGATTCCCAACTATTGGGATACTTGAAAACATTTTGATTTGTTAAACCTATAGAACAGAGAGAGAAAAATTTTTTTTTTAGATGAGCGCAGTAGATGAGTTGTTACTGGAAGGCTTTTGTCCATTTCCAGTACTTAAATTTATTAATTACAAAAATGAAAACATTTAATTATTTTTATAAATTAAAATAACAAATGATTAATCCGATTTTTTTTTCAGTTACCTTTTAATAAAAAAAATCCTTGTGTTCAGGATTATACATCGAAGTATACATCGACACTACTGTTCAAAGTTGTTTTTTTTATGTTTTTGAAAAAGGTCTCTCAAAAGCTGCATTTATTTGATCCAAAATACACTAAAAACTTCTATTTAATTTATTTTAAAATATAATTTATTCATATAATGACAAAGCTCATTTTTCAGCAGGTCTTACTCCAGTCTTCAGTGTCACACGATCCTTCAGATATCATTCTAATGTGCTCAGGAACCATTTCTTATTATTGTAAAAGTTAAAAACAGTTGTGATGCTTAATTTTATTTATCTTTGTGGAAACCATGATATTCTTTTCAGGATTCTTTGATGAATAGAATGTTAAAAAGAACAGCATTAATTTGAAAATGGAAGTTTTTTTTTTTTTTGTAATTACATAAGTCTTTAGTGTCACTTTTGATCAATTTAATACATCCTTGCTGAAAAAAGTTATTTTAAAGGTATTTTAAGAAAAACTGACCCCAAACTTTTAAACCACAGAGCATTTTAACTAATTAAAATAACTAATTGTTTTTAGTGTGTGTGAATTGTGTGTGCAAGATCAGACATTTTCATTCATTCATTCATTTGTTGGCAGGCGACTGTCAGAATACATAAACCAAAAAGGTTGCAAAATGCTGTCATCCTCAAAGACTCATCCTGGTCAGCAACTGGTAGGAAAATCAAAGCTCTTTCCTCATCCTTATTTATTTTGTCTGTTTTTTTAAATATGCATGACTGCATTTTATCTGCCTTTACTCTTCCCCTGACTCTCTCCACCTTTTTCTTTTTCATGATGTAATTTCTCTCTGCATTAAGCAATGTGGTGTGATGCATGGTGTGATAGTGAAGCTGATGTAACCACACAGAAGATTACACTATGATCCTTAATTTAATCTCCGCTCGCTCTCTGTACGCACACACTGTATGTGTACATACACACGTCACACACTAAGTCAGCTCATATGACCAGCCACCTGACTAAGCCTCAAGTTTAGAGACTAATCCTCACACTGCACATCACACCACTGAGAAATTGTCTTTACTACGCATAATGTATACAACAAGCCAATCAAACAACAAGTCAAAATAACACTAATATATTAACCAGGGGTTGAAAGCGTCTTTAGACGAATGCTGCGACTCAGCATAACACTACGTGTCAGAAAGCCTGGCTGTTCCAAGCCTTTGTGTTCTCCTGGAAAATCCTTGGATCCCGCTGCACAGCTGCAGGAAGAGGGAAAAAAATAGAAGGGAGCAAAAAGCTGGGTGGAAGAAAAGGAAAAGTAAAACAAACAGGGAGAAGAAGTGGGGAGAGGAGAGACAGGAAAGGCACACTAACCCATATTTACCAAGCAGCACTGAGAGGGAAGAAAATCCGTTGGGAAAGGCAATGATTTTACCAATCATTTAGACCAATAATACACACACTATCATATGTGGCGCTGATGCTGCGAATGCTAACTCACATCAGCGTCATATTCTCACTCACATATGTGCAAATCAATCAGTCTAAAAGCCCTTTCAGTCGAGAGCTGATGTCATTCCCAGCTAGATCATCAGCAATCCTCTCCCACTGGACCAATCTCTATCTAGCCGTCTGTCTCTATTTCTCTGTTTGCCTTTCCCTTTATTTTTTAATGTAGCTTTATTGGAAAGAGTGCACAGTGTGGGTTGTGTGGGTCATTGTACTTCACTTTACCAAACCCCTTATTGGGCCTCTACATAGAGAGAAATAAAAGCAGAAACAGAAAAGGACACTGTAAAACCACAGACACAGAAATGTTTAGTGGCTCCTTTCACTGATGATAATAAAAATTGTGTGTATATAAATATATACACAAACTCACAAATAGGCTGCAATGTGGGAGTTCACGCTACATTACTGCATACGGTCACTCATGCGCACATGCTTTCATCCGCACATAAAAGAAAAGGCCTATCTTTGAAGCATATGAGCAAGGAAATGCATTACCGTTCCCAGAAAGGGGTGTGTGTGTGTGTATGTCTGTACCCATTTGCCAATGTGCATGTCGAAAGCATCAACAGAGACTACGGGAATGAAAAAAAACAAACTCAGGGCCTCTTAATTACTCCTTAAAAACAAAGGGGGTGTCGTAGAGGGTATATGTATATACTGCAGAATGTGTAAACTCTGTGAACCCTGCATGCTTGGTTTGTGGGATTCAGAAAGTGTGACTGTTTGAGAATGCAGTCAATGAGGAGCATGTTTACTCATTAAACCCTGTGACCCTCCATGCCATTCAAGCAAACTATTTCTACACACTTCAGTTCAAAAGTTTGGGGTCAGTAAGATTTTTTAATGTTTTTGGAGAGAAGTCTCTTATGCTCACCAAGGCTGCATTTATTTGCTCAAAAATACAGTAAAAAGAGTAAAATGTGAAATATTACAATTTAAAAGACATGTTTTCTATTTTAATATATTATAAAATGCAATTTACTTCTGTGATGGCAAAATAGATTTTCAGTGTCACAATACGATATCCCGTCCCATCACGCAAAATCAAATGACTTTTTTGATGCGTATGGTGGAATTTATTTGGTAAATGTGTTTCCATCGTAAATTGTGCATCTTTATTTATCGGATAAAAATGTTATCCTACTCAATTGCACGCATAAATTTAGCACATTTTTAGAATTTATGCACATCTTGGTGTTTGCATTCAGCATTGTTTTTTTATGTGATATTCCAAAATGCACATAAAAATAGGTGGATGGGAACATAGCTACTGTTTGATCATTTGCTGAATTATTATTCATTATTGAAGTATTAAAAACATTTTGTCAAACTTTGAAAGGTATGCCCATGGACTGTCTCTGCGTTTTTCTCCCCATGTGCTCCCCGTGACCTAGTTTCTCCCTCTTGTTGATTGTCTCATTTGTTTCACCTGTGTCCCGTTCGTTACACCTCGTTAAGCCCTGTATTTATAGTGTTGTCTGCCCCTTGATTGCTTTGTCTGGTGTTAAATGTCTTGATGTGCTATGCGTGTCTCCAGCCTGCCCTGTGTTTCCCGGCATTTGGATTATTAAAGACTGTTGTTTATGATTATCCCTCGTCTCCGTAGGCATTCCTGACAGTGTAGCAACAACTTTATGTAAAGTGTATTAATAGTGTACATTTTTTTGTGCCAAAACCATAATTCGTTTGACCATTTATCACCCTCTCTACCCCTTTAACCCTCTTTTTTGTTGCTGCTATACTTATAAAGGGAAGGCCCAACCAAATATGAAAATGTTGTCATTTATTCACCCTCAAGTCATTACAAACTGGTATCTCTAAAAAGTATATTTGGAATGACATGTGGGTGAGTAAAAGAATGGCATTTTCAGCATTATCAGACGTAAAATGCCAGGTTTTCAAGTTAACAATGAGATTCCAAAAACTATTCTGGTGAACAAATTCGGTGTAAAGATTCTCCATAAAAGCTGCACTAAACATCTGATTGTCTGCCACATCTTAGTGATTTCTTGTTGTCAATCACTGTCAAATTTCAAGCAGGCACTGTGATTCTTTTGTGAATGTGTAAATTCAAAATGATTAAATATACAGTAAACCAAATGATTTAAGTATTAATTTAATTTAATTGAGTTAGTTTCTTCTACCATCCATAATGTTTATAGTGCATTGGACTTACTGTAGACTGACTAGGTTGAATTTTTTTTTTTACAGAGGGATTGATTGGCATATGCAAAGACAGAGAATGATCTTTTCTGAGAACGTGCAATGCAAAGGAAGAACAAATGAGAGACAGACAAATACAGACAAACAGTGAGAGCAGCGTGTCAGTGATGGCAGTCTGAGTAAGACGCATACGAGATGCCCACGAGCTGTGGAGCGATTTCATGCCCCCATAAACACTGTAGCACACATGGGAGTATAGAAAGAGATGGATGGGGGAGGAGGGCAGGCAGAGGTAAATGGGACAAAAATGAGCAAATCTAACTAAAAATACAAACAGTGTTAGAAATTAGAACGGCTGCCCTCAAATATGTGGCAAAAGGCATGTGCCACATTACTTTAGGCCATAATGTTCCTGATATACTGCTTCCTCACTCTGACTGAGCTGGCTGATAACAAACTGCTGATGTGTCCAGCAGCTGGAACCATTGCAGACTTTACTGCTAAGTCAGCACTTTGGCCCTATTCAGCTTGATCCACTGGCCTCCACTGACATCCATATCACCAGAATTGACCCCGGGCAGGTTAAAGACAGGTGTGTAAACACTGAAGGTGCAGTGAAAAGAGATAAGCCCCTGCTGATTGTGTGCAAGGCAATGGACTCTTAAAACAGATAATAGGCATGTGCCAATGGCCTCACAGCCTGCGGAACATCTGATTGGCCTGTTATTTAGAACACACTGTATTGATAAGAGGTGTTAGTTTGCAGCTGTGCCACAAACTGTACTGTTATGACATCAGTTCTTGGAAAAGACTTTGACTTTAAGAGAAATTCAGATTGAGAAACATTCAGACAGAGATACTTAGTGAGCAATCCAAAGACCACAGTGACGTGGAAAAAAATCCCTAAGAGTTTTAGGTGGAAACTTCTAGAAAACCACTGTCCTGCAGAGTTTAGCTCCAACCCCAATTAAACACACCTCAAACAAGGTCCTTAGGATTGCTAGAAATCAGGCAGTTGTGTTGAGACTAGAGCTAAACTACAGGATGTTCGCCCTCCAGGTGCAAGACCGGACGCCCCTGACCTATAAGCTTTCATACATGCACAAATTTTTTTATTTTAACCAGATAATTTTAATTTTATTTTAATCTAGCTATACTAGCATTTTTAAGTTTATTATGCTTGCAGAGGCAGCATTTATTTGATAAACAAATATAGTAGAAACTGTAATATTGTGAAATATTATTACAATTTAAAATAACTGTTTTCTATTTTAATATATTTAAAAATTAAATTTATTCCTGTGATGGTAATGCTGAATTGATCGCAGCTATTTCTCCAGTCTTTCCGGTCACATGATCCTTCAGAAATCATTTAAATGTTGATCAATGCTTAAAACAGTTGTTCTGCTAAATAGTTTTGTGGAAACTGTGATTTTTTAAAATCAGCTTTTATTTGCAAATATAATTATTTGTATGTTTGATATAAAATTGTGCAGTATAGTTTTGGACCTACTAGGATGTTAGGATTCAATGTGAAGATAAATAAATAATCCAACTGATGGCCATCCAAACCTGTAGCTTTGTAAAGTTTCCTAGATTTTTGTCTAGGTGTAAGGTGTCATATAGCCTACTTATTGGGCCCATAAAAATGTTGTCCTGGTTTCCATTAGGTTGTGTGGTTATGGCTATGTCAGATACACAAGCCATCATAAATTTGACTACCAAATTCACGATGTCCATGTGGCCGCTGTGGTGTTATGTCACAGAAAATAAATTTGCTTAGTCAAGGAGGATCTGAAAGCCTTACATCATCGCAGACCCATATTTAAACACTTGCTCCACAATCGAAGCCACACTCAATCTGGGTTAATCAATCCAATCTTTTGTCTAATCAAAAGTCGACACACCCACATCCACGTATGAGCACCAAAATAGACCCTCTGCGTCACCACAACCAGGCTAATAATCGCCCACTCCTGTCTGACAATGTTTCTCTGTTATCTCTCAAAGGGCTGATGCATGAGATTGTCACTGAGGATGTATTTCCCTGAAACTGTCATTTCCCTCTGTTCACTGCAATAATCACTCTCTACAAAGCCGCATCTCCTCTCATTACTGCTGGCTTTGTCTGGCCAAAAGCTCCTGACATAGAAATCTAGCTTTATTGTACCAATTAAAGTTTAAACGAGAACTATTTATCTGCACCGTGATGGGCAGACACACGTAATTGGAAATGACGGGTCGGGAATAAAACAAATTAAAGTTTCAAAAGCCTCAGGTCAGAGCTGCAACACCTTTAGAAAACTGAGCGGGTACATTAGGGGCACGGAAAAGGTGGGAAGTAGCAAAGGCTGAACTAGAAATACATTCAAATGTCTTAACCACAGCATATCTGCTTCTGACGTGCCGCTGTAGATTCTGTCCCATCAGGAATTCTGTTTTATTCAAATGTTTTCAAATATGCAAATGTCTGCTGGGTGCGGGGGAAAAGTGCATACGAATTAGAGCAAGTAGTTTTACCGTTTACGGCCCTTGGTAAAATAAAATGAACAGAAAATTGCTTACTTTCGTGTTCCAAAACATCTATGTGACCCTCATTTCAAGACCTCTCACGCACCTAAACATGACCAGGCATGTATAAAACCACCAATCATGAACATTAACATTGAAAACAGTGACTGTACATGAGTTAACAGTCATAGCCACAGCAACATGTCTGCACACACCTCCCACATATTTTCTCTGCATATTTAAAGTCTTTAAAGTCATTTTCATTAAAATGAAAATTCACCCTATGTATTTTCTAATTTTTATTATAGATCTAATTGTGCACAGTTCATCTGCTTGTTTGTTTGCTTGTTTTTTGGTGACCTATGCAAGTCGCCGCCCTACATTTTTTTTCTTTTTTCATGATAATCCATTACACTCTGATGTACGTCACAATACGGTCACTAATTCCATTTCATCGTGTTAAAATACAGATATTATATACAGCACTTCCAGGAGTGCCGTTTTGCACGTATAATGTGAATATATAATGTTAATTAAATACATAATATATATTTATATAATATATATACACAGTATATATATTTGAGCTTTTTTACATTTTAGAGAAGCCAAGTTGCGATACCAAACAGGACCACATGGAGATGCCAAAAAAAAAACTAAACTAATCGCCTGCTGACTGCATCTACTACAGTACACGGATCCATTCAGTATAACTAAACACAGTAACATAAACATGACAAATCAAAACATTATCATGAATGTGTTTGGAAACAATGTGTATGTACGGAAATGTCTGTGCATAAATACAATGTGCGATCATTGCGTCAAGAGCTCATACACACATTATTATAACGGACTCACGCGTGCTTACTCTACGACTCCTGTACGCCACCGCAATGGTCTTTACCTTGATTGCAGTTGTCATCCATCAAAACTTTACTAGCAAGACTGGTTATCAAGTCGAGAAACCGTATTTTGTGTCTCATCTGGCCATACAGCAGTGGGATGTGTTGACAACCCGTTCAGCCTGTACTTCACACAGCGCGACGTGTTAGGGCTCGCTCTCTTCAGAGACAATCACAGAATATGACACACTAAATAAACACACTGGAATGAATAATTAACTTAAAAACGCAACACGAGTCTCTGTTCTCTCTGCAATCTCTGATGTAATCAGCCTGGTTTCCTTTATATTCGCTTACTGGATCAGTGGACTGAAAACTTTCCCGGAGTTTAGTGGCTTAAAATGATCTAATCGCAAGCAAAGAAGCAAAATTGGGTTAAAGGGTTAGAATAGAAATTGTGCTTCAGTAATTTTGCGTTAATTGCGTTAAATTATTTTAACGTGTTAAGGATTGTAAAATTAATCGCATGCATTAACGCATTAACGATGACAGCCCTAATAATTATATAATGTTGTATTTGTTTACCCCACCCTCTTGACAATAAACAGATTACAGGAAAAATATGAAATAGCCCACCTACATCCTGGAACCGTGCCGAATGAAATTCACAGAATACAGACCCTCAGGAGGGTGACCACAACGCTTTCATCATAGTGACTGAAAGATTTCAATTGGCGTGGCAGCTCAGCATATCAAGTGTTCCAGGAACAAGAATGGTGCAGCACATTATTGTAGTAGCTTGTTCTTACATAATCTGATTATATTTCAGATGTGAGATAAACAGTAGGGTTACACAAGGTAATAAGGATAGAGACAAGTGTGTGGTGGACCCAAGATTACAAGATTAAAAGCAGTAAGCTGGCAAATGTGCAAGTGTGTGTGAGAGACCCTCAAGAGGTGTGTCTGAAAAATTGATAAAATAACCCAAATTAATGCTCGAAGCACTGAATAATTTAAAGGCTTAAGAGTAGAGTACATCATTTGGCACTAGAGGAATGATCTGTCTCTGCAGGAGCTCACTGTGAAGGAAAACGATAAATCAATAAAATCTCATCACTTGTACACCTGCAAAGGAAACCTTTTCAAATGCATTCTGGACTTTATTCACATTCAACGCGATTGTATAACCAGATCATTAAATAAACACACAGCATTATCCTGTAACATTCAGTGCAGAGAGTATAGAGAGTATCTATGCTATAACAGTCACTCCCTCTCTCTCTTTCCTGCAGTCACAACAGTATGTTCAACAGAAACAAAGGAACGCCTTTATGAGATCACATGTCATCCAAACCCTCTCATTAAAGCAGAGAGGACCAGTGACCTGGTAGCCATAGTGATGCAGCTTATCATTTTTGCACCTGTACTTGGTCACTGCCGCCTTTTGTGTCTGGATAAGACATCTTAGGCCTACTTATGTTTTGTTGCTCTTTCTGTTTCTTAATTTAACTCCTTTTCTATTCTTAATTAGCAAGGAAACTGGCCTTTCTTGCCGGTTTTGCAAACATTTTACTGTAAAATGCAATATTGACAATACCTGAAATACTTCAGAGGGTCGTGGTGGGTCTCAATGCTGATGTTTTCATCCTTCAAGAATCCTTCAAGGGGTTAGGTGAAGTAGTTTTATCGGAATGTTGAGATATTCTGAGGTTGTGTTAAAACCGGCACCTACACTCCGTACACACAGATCTGCTCCAAGTTTTAAGATGTTTGCTGGAATGTGTGTCATATTTACAGCTCAAGGTATCACATGAGCAAAGTGCAGTGGAACATGTTTAAGACATTTTTCCACATATCAGAAATGGCAGCAGGCACTAGACTACTGGTTCTAATAGAGGCCAGGGGAGGTGTGTTTATTTGTGTAAACTCATGCTAGAATTGTGGTTATAGTATTTGATCATAAAAAAAAGTTTCACTGACAGGTAATGTTTTGCATAGCAGTTTGAGAAACATGATCGTGCACATACACGGTCCTGAATGCTAGACGAGTCGGTGTGCAAACAGTTCCACGCTGAGCTGGATTCCACATAGTTTGCCGTTGCCACAGACCTGGCAGTAACTCTCCTTTCACTATTATAATTCATGGCTATTTACGGCCAGTGAGACAGGCAAGTGGGGCCTCCTACCGCAAACTCAGCCCTTGACCTTGCACCCACAACCCCACCATATACCCCCTCCCCCAACCCGCCCTGGCTCTGTAAGTGAAAGGCCCATATGTCTTGTGCTGGCTTCGGCCCATGGCCATGACATTCCCTTTGAAGGCAGTCCTGCATGCTGACTGCTAAGAAGAAGTTCGTGCCATTCTGAGTTGTTACACAATTCCTAATGTCATTCAACACCTACATAAACAGTCTGGGCAGCTTCTAGAGCGGGTACATTTACCGTACCAAGTTTTATGTAAGCCGTGCTACATGGATATGAACATAAAGGCATTTAGATACATGGACATTTCTTAGGCTTGGCTCTGATGATATAGTATTTGTGGCTATTAAGCATTATCACAAGACAAAGTCCATCTAAACTAACTTGAGCAAATTGTTTTGTCACAATTTTTCCATACTGATCATGCCTAATTTGCTGTTTATTTTTATGCTATTGTCCAAATAGTTTGTTTATAGGAGACGTCACTGAGCTTGCTGCACCGTTGAGTCATGCGCACGTGAACCCTTGCAACCATTCCAGTTTTCAGTGTGAGTGAGTAAGCGTGGCCAAACATGCCAGAACGTGTATTTCTTGTTGTGATACAGAATGAAAATGCCGCACGGAATAAAAGAGACACTTGCCCATCTTATGACATGCATTATTTAGCACAGTGGATCTCATCCTTGTTCCTGAAGGGGCCCTCCAACAGTACACATGTTGGATGTCTGCTTAAAGTGGTAGTCTGCCCAAAAATTACTTTCCCTCATGTCATTCCAAACCTACATGACTTTCTTTCTTCTGTAAAACACAAAAGAAAATATTCTGATGAATGTAGGCAACCAAATGGTTTGGGGTCTCATTGGCTTCCATAATATGGACAAAAATAAATGCTATGGAAGTCAATGGGACCCAAATCTGTTTGGTTACCAACATTCTGCAAAAGATCTTCTTTTTTGTTCCAAAGAAGAAAGAAAGTCATACAGGCTTGGAATGACATGAGAGTTAGTAAATGATGACAGAATATCCCTTCTATATCGATTCATATCTGATTAAACTCATCAGCTCATTAGCAGAGACATCTAAAATGTGTAGTGTGTGGTGGCCTTCAGGAACGCAGTTGGGAAGCACTGCTCGAGTGAAGCGCTTACCTTCCAACCAGCTGAACTGTTGGTGTCGCCTTTGTCTTTAAAGTATGGGACGCTTCTGACCATCCAGTCGTAGATCTGGGACAGTGTCAGTCTCTTGTCTGGGGTGCTCTCTATGGCTTTTGTGATAAGGTCTGCGTAGGACAGGTTGCCCCATGCGTTCCTCCTTGAAGATGACTTCCGGGGAGTTTGCTGTTGGCTGCTCTGACCGCTTGCCCCCGGACTCGTCGTGGTCGCAGAAGTGGGCTGAGAAGAAAGTGGGGAGCCTGTGTTCTCCTGACCGCTAGTGGAATGCAGTTCCTCAGTCAGGCTTGGGCTGCCATTGTCCTCTCCTTCACCCACACTGTTGGCACTGATTGCCATAGCTTTGTCATCCTCATCATCTTCTTCCTCTGGGATTATGTCAGTGTCGTTGGAAGCAGGCTTTGCTGAGCTGGACTCTGGCAGTGGCCAAGTGCATGATCTCGGCCGTTTCTGTGGCTCAAAATCCGGATCGATGGCTACCTCCAGAGAGGACAGTGGCTCCAGGGTTGTCTCTGCCATTGCCTCTACCAGCCTTCTCTGATGCTCAGTCTTGATCAATGATAAACAGGCAGTGGGAAGCGGTCACAGTCGCATTCCATGAATGCACCTAAATATCTAAATGGTGCTTAAATGCTTCTTGAGCCACTAGTGCAAATCTGAATGATAATTAACACCCCTCCCTGTGTTTCAGAAAGACAAAAATACAATATACAATTTAAAGCCATATGACATAAAATACATCATAATCATTTATATACAACTGTGCATTATATACATACACATACACATTACATTACAGAGAGAGAGAGAGATTATTATGCACTTTAAATTTAACATTTTGCCATCAAAATAAGATAATTTTAAGCTACTATTTCAACAACCATTAAACGTTCAATTAAACGTATTCTTTTTCGATGTGTCTGATGAACCAGTGAAAATGAAACGCTTCTGGAAATGTGGGGTGCGCGCGCACACGTATGCGTTGGTCCGCGCAAGACTCGCGTGAAGATACCAAACAGGACCACATGGAGATGCCAAAAAAAAAACTAAACTAATCGCCTGCTGACTGCATCTACTACAGTACACGGATCCATTCAGTATAACTAAACACAGTAACATAAACATGACAAATCAAAACATTATCATGAATGTGTTTGGAAACAATGTGTATGTACAGAAATGTCTGTGCATAAATACAATGTGCGATCATTGCGTCAAGAGCTCATACACGCATTATTATAACGGACTCACGCGTGCTTACTCTACGACTCCTGTACGCCACCGCAATGGTCTTTACCTTGATTGCAGTTGTCATCCATCAAAACTTTACTAGCAAGACTGGTTATCAAGTCGAGAAACCGTATTTTGTGTCTCATCTGGCCATACAGCAGTGGGATGTGTTGACAACCCGTTCAGCCTGTACTTCACACAGCGCGACGTGTTAGGGCTCGCTCTCTTCAGAGACAATCACAGAATATGACACACTAAATAAACACACTGGAATGAATAATTAACTTAAAAACGCAACACGAGTCTCTGTTCTCTCTGCAATCTCTGATGTAATCAGCCTGGTTTCCTTTATATTCGCTTACTGGATCAGTGGACTGAAAACTTTCCCGGAGTTTAGTGGCTTAAAATGATCTAATCGCAAGCAAAGAAGCAAAATTGGGTTAAAGGGTTAGAATAGAAATTGTGCTTCAGTAATTTTGCGTTAATTGCGTTAAATTATTTTAACGTGTTAAGGATTGTAAAATTAATCGCATGCATTAACGCATTAACGATGACAGCCCTAATAATTATATAATGTTGTATTTGTTTACCCCACCCTCTTGACAATAAACAGATTACAGGAAAAATATGAAATAGCCCACCTACATCCTGGAACCGTGCCGAATGAAATTCACAGAATACAGACCCTCAGGAGGGTGACCACAACGCTTTCATCATAGTGACTGAAAGATTTCAATTGGCGTGGCAGCTCAGCATATCAAGTGTTCCAGGAACAAGAATGGTGCAGCACATTATTGTAGTAGCTTGTTCTTACATAATCTGATTATATTTCAGATGTGAGATAAACAGTAGGGTTACACAAGGTAATAAGGATAGAGACAAGTGTGTGGTGGACCCAAGATTACAAGATTAAAAGCAGTAAGCTGGCAAATGTGCAAGTGTGTGTGAGAGACCCTCAAGAGGTGTGTCTGAAAAATTGATAAAATAACCCAAATTAATGCTCGAAGCACTGAATAATTTAAAGGCTTAAGAGTAGAGTACATCATTTGGCACTAGAGGAATGATCTGTCTCTGCAGGAGCTCACTGTGAAGGAAAACGATAAATCAATAAAATCTCATCACTTGTACACCTGCAAAGGAAACCTTTTCAAATGCATTCTGGACTTTATTCACATTCAACGCGATTGTATAACCAGATATCTACTACAGTACACGGATCCATTCAGTATAACTAAACACAGTAACATAAACATGACAAATCAAAACATTATCATGAATGTGTTTGGAAACAATGTGTATGTACAGAAATGTCTGTGCATAAATACAATGTGCGATCATTGCGTCAAGAGCTCATACACGCATTATTATAACGGACTCACGCGTGCTTACTCTACGACTCCTGTACGCCACCGCAATGGTCTTTACCTTGATTGCAGTTGTCATCCATCAAAACTTTACTAGCAAGACTGGTTATTAAGTCGAAAAACCGTATTTTGTGTCTCATCTGGCCATACAGCAGTGGGATGTGTTGACAACCCGTTCAGCCTGTACTTCACACAGCGCGACGTGTTAGGGCTCGCTCTCTTCAGAGACAATCACAGAATATGACACACTAAATAAACACACTGGAATGAATAATTAACTTAAAAACGCAACACGAGTCTCTGTTCTCTCTGCAATCTCTGATGTAATCAGCCTGGTTTCCTTTATATTCGCTTACTGGATCAGTGGACTGAAAACTTTCCCGGAGTTTAGTGGCTTAAAATGATCTAATCGCAAGCAAAGAAGCAAAATTGGGTTAAAGGGTTAGAATAGAAATTGTGCTTCAGTAATTTTGCGTTAATTGCGTTAAATTATTTTAACGTGTTAAGGATTGTAAAATTAATCGCATGCATTAACGCATTAACGATGACAGCCCTAATAATTATATAATGTTGTATTTGTTTACCCCACCCTCTTGACAATAAACAGATTACAGGAAAAATATGAAATAGCCCACCTACATCCTGGAACCGTGCCGAATGAAATTCACAGAATACAGACCCTCAGGAGGGTGACCACAACGCTTTCATCATAGTGACTGAAAGATTTCAATTGGCGTGGCAGCTCAGCATATCAAGTGTTCCAGGAACAAGAATGGTGCAGCACATTATTGTAGTAGCTTGTTCTTACATAATCTGATTATATTTCAGATGTGAGATAAACAGTAGGGTTACACAAGGTAATAAGGATAGAGACAAGTGTGTGGTGGACCCAAGATTACAAGATTAAAAGCAGTAAGCTGGCAAATGTGCAAGTGTGTGTGAGAGACCCTCAAGAGGTGTGTCTGAAAAATTGATAAAATAACCCAAATTAATGCTCGAAGCACTGAATAATTTAAAGGCTTAAGAGTAGAGTACATCATTTGGCACTAGAGGAATGATCTGTCTCTGCAGGAGCTCACTGTGAAGGAAAACGATAAATCAATAAAATCTCATCACTTGTACACCTGCAAAGGAAACCTTTTCAAATGCATTCTGGACTTTATTCACATTCAACGCGATTGTATAACCAGATCATTAAATAAACACACAGCATTATCCTGTAACATTCAGTGCAGAGAGTATAGAGAGTATCTATGCTATAACAGTCACTCCCTCTCTCTCTTTCCTGCAGTCACAACAGTATGTTCAACAGAAACAAAGGAACGCCTTTATGAGATCACATGTCATCCAAACCCTCTCATTAAAGCAGAGAGGACCAGTGACCTGGTAGCCATAGTGATGCAGCTTGTCATTTTTGCACCTGTACTTGGCCATTCCAGCCTTTTGTGTTTGGATAGGACATCTTAGGCCTACTTATCTTTTGTTGCTCTTTCGGTTTCTTAATTTAATTTTTTCAACTTTAATCCGAATTAGCATGGAAACCGGCCTTTCTTGCAGGTTTTGCAGTTTACCGTTCAATTCAATTCAAGTTTATTTGTACAGCGCTTTTCACGATACAAATCATTGCAAAGCAACTTTACAGCAAATTAAGTTTCTACAATATTTAGTGGTAGCTTATCAGTGGTGACTCAGTGGTCAATGTACATATGGCAGAAATGTACAGAAAAATCAATTAAAGATGTAATCAAACCGTTAAATGCAAATGTTAACAATACCTGAAATACTTCAGAGGGTCGAGGTGGGTCTCATTGCTTATGTTTTCATCTTTCAAGTATCTGTTTTTCAAGTATCAAGTATCTATCCATCAAGAACGGGTTTAAGTGAAGTGGTTTTATCAGAATGTTGAGATATTGAGATGACAAAGTAGGAAAAAATATTTTAAAAAAATCAACATTTGCACAAATTAATTGTTTAAAATAGTAAATTTCCATTTCACGCAAACTTCAACTTTGGCAAATAAATTCAGTGTCACTTCTTTAAATGATGCAAAACACGTTTGTATGTGTGTATGTATCATGCACTATGTACATGCAAGTTTTACTTAAATGTTAATTGCAGGAGTGTTTATCTGAGGTTGAGTTACAACCGACCCATACTCTGTACACACAGATCTGCTCCGAGTTGTCATATTTAGAGCTCAAGGTGACACAGTAGCCAAGATTAGTGGAACACATTTAGACATTTTTACAAATATCAGTTACTGGTTGTAACGGAGGCCAGGGGGAGGTGTTTTTATTTGTGTGTACTCATGCTAGAATTGTGGTTATAATGGTATTTGATCATAAAACGTGTTTGACTGACAGGTAATGTTTTGCATAGCAGTTTGAGAAATATGATCGTGCACACACACACGGTCCTGAATGCTAGACGAGTCGGAGTGCAAACAGTTCCATGCTGTGCTAGAGTCCACATAGTTTGCCGTTGCCACAGACCCGGCAGTAACTCTCCTTTCACTATTATAATTCATGGCTATTTACGGCCAATGGGACGGGCGAGCTGGGCCTCCTGCCGCAAACTCAGCCCTTAACCTTGCACTAACAACCCCACCCTACACCCCCTCCCCCAACTCACCCTGGCTCTGTAAGTGAAAGGCCCATATGTCTTGTGCTGGCTCCTGCCCATGGCCATGACATTCCCTTTGAAGGCAGTCCTGCCTGCTGACTGCTAAGGAGAAGCTTGTGCCATTCTGAGTTGTTACGCAATTCCTAATGCCATTCAACACCTACATAAACAGTCTGGGCAGCTTCTAGAGTGGGTACATTTACCGTGCCAAGTTTTATGTAAGCCGTGCTGCGTGGATATGAACATAAAGGCATTTGGATGCATGGACATTTATTAGGCTTGGCTCTGAGGATATATTATTTATGGCTTTTAAACATTATCACAAGACAAAGTCCATCTAAACTAACTTTAACAAATTGTTTTGCTACACAAATTTTCCATACTGATCATGCCTAATTTGCCAGCATAATGCTGGTATCCAAATAGTTTGTTTATAGGAGACGTCACTGCACCATTGAGTCACCCTCGAAACCTTTCCAGTTTCAGTTTTCTGTGCGTGAGTAAGCGTGGCCAAACATGCCAGAACATGTGTTTCTGGTTGTGATGCAGAATCAGATCGCGCATGGAATAAAAGAGACACTTGCGCACCTTATGACACGCATTCTCTAGCACAGTGGATCTCAACCTTGTTCCTGAAGGGGTCCTACAACAGTACACATGTTGGATGTCTGCTTAAAGGGATAGTCCACCCAAAAATTACTTTCCCACATGCCATTCTAAACCTGCATGACTTTCTCTCTTCTGTAAAACACAAAAGACGATATCTTAATGAGTGTAGGCAACCAAACAGTTTGGGGTCCCATTGGTTTCCACAATACAGACTAAAAAACTACTATTGAAGTCAATGGGACCCAAATATGTTTGGTTACCAACATTCTGCAAAATATCTTCTTTTTTATTCTACAGAGGAAAGAAAGTTTGGTTTGGAATGACATGAGGGTGAGTAAATGATGACAGAATGTCCCTTCATACCTGATTAAACTCATCAGCTTATTAGTAGCGACATCCAGAATGTGTAGTGTCTGGTGGCCTACAGGAACACAGTTGGGAGGTACTGCTTGAGTGGAGTGCTTACCTTCCAACCAGCTGAGCTGTTTGTGTCGCCTTTGTCTTTAAAGTATGGGACGCTTCTGACCATCCAGTCGTAGATCTGGGACAATGTCAGTCTCTTGTCTGGGGTGCCCTCTATGGCTTTTGTGATAAGGTCTGCGTAGGACAGGTTGCCCCATGCGTTCCTCCTTGAAGATGACTTCCGGGGAGTTTGCTGTTGGCTGCCCTGACCGCTCGCCTCCGGACTCGCCGTGGTTGCAGAAGTGGGGTGAGAAGAAAGCGGGGAGCCTGTGTTCTCCTGACCGCTAGCGGGATGCAGTTCCTCAGCCAGGCTTGGGCTGCCATTGTCCTCTCCTTCACCCACACTGTTGGCGTTGATTGCCATCGCATTGTCATCCTCATCATCCTCTTCCTCTGGGATTATGTCAGTGTCATTGGATGCAGGCTTCACCGAGCCGGACTCTGGCAGTGGCCAAGTGCATGATCTCGGCCGTTTCTGTGGCTCAAAATCCGGATCGATGGCTACGTCCAGAGAGGACAGTGGCTCCAGGGTTGTCTCTGCCATCACCTCTACCAGCCTTCTCTGACACTCCTCTGTATTGTCTTGGTCAAAGTTAAATAGGCAGTGGGAAGCGGTCACAGTCGCATTCCATGAATGCACCTCTACTCTAAATGGTGCTTAAATGCTTCTTGAGCGACTAGTACAAATGTTAATGATAATTAACACCCCTCCCTGTGTTTCAGAAAGACAAAAATACAATATACAATTTAAAGCCATATGACATAAAATACATCATAATCATTTATATACAACTGTGCATTATATACATACACATACACATACACATTACATTACAGAGAGAGAGAGAGATTATTATGCACTTTAAATTTAACATTTTGCCATCAAAATAAGATAATTTTAAGCTACTATTTCAACAACCATTAAACGTTCAATTAAACGTATTCTTTTTCGATGTGTCTGATGAACCAGTGAAAATGAAACGCTTCTGGAAATGTGGGGTGCGCGCGCACACGTATGCGTTGGTCCGCGCAAGACTCGCGTGAAGATATAAACAAAGATTAGCGTGTATACTGTATGCAAAGTGCTCCGCTTTCATTTCAGTTTAACACTTGCTTGATGGCACATATTCTTGCTCGTTACACTTTCATAATGACACATCCTGACTCATATTAGATTATTCGTATCCCAGTGGAGATGACCGCACGAATGAGATATTAAAACCACTGATATTGTGAAAGTGAAAAAATTAGGACACAAATGTATTGCTATTCCATAACAATATTCAATATTAGTCAATATTATTATTTATAATATGATGGTTGGCTGGATTCCGAAAAACAGCCTCAATGCAAAGGGGACCAATAAGAGAAACAATTTAAAAATCTGTCATGTTTAAAATTACATTATTCATATGAGTCTACAAGCATTTGCAACGTTTTCAAAGCCTAATTAGCATAATTCCAAACAAAATATCAGTAAATTACTAAAGGTGTATTTACACAAACTGCGCACGTAAATAGCAACTGTCAACCAGCACTACTATTGTGCCTAATGTAAATAACAATAACAATGAATAAAATGTGTGTGTGTGTGTGTGTGTATGTGTATATATATATATATATATACACATACACACACATATGCATGCGTATACACTATAATATTAGAATGCAAAATGCAATACCTCAACACGCACCATTCAGCCAGAGCCCTTTCTCTTCTCTGTGTCGCACACCAGTCACTTGGTGCACTGATGTAATACAACTATATCTCTCCAGCGCACTTCGCCAGTAGCCACGGACAAAGCGCCACAACGGCACTGCACACTACCATCACAAGCAGCAAGTCACTGTAGTGACAAAAGAACTGAACTGTCAGAGCGGGCTAGAATCAAAACGCCGTTATGTCAGATCAAGACAACTACAATAACGAGGACAGAACTACGCGTGCTCGTAGACAGTTCACAGAAAACATCTTCTGATGCACGACCTTTGACACATCAAAATTCCCATCCAGAAAGCCTTTTCTCTCTCTGCACCTATCTATCTAAAGGCACAGGAGGACTATCTACTCTAATCGTCTGTCAGCACTCAAACGAGCTCAATTTAGGACTGAGTGACTGGAGGAGGGCGAGAAGGGAAGCGCAGCCTCTACCGCTGACAGGGACCTGCCCCCTAGATTCCGCGCATGGGATCGCCTCTTAAAGGGCCACTGCTCCCCATCACAGCTGCCAACAGGCGACATCTTCTGATGCACGACCTTTGACACATCAAAATTCCCATCCAGAAAGCCTTTTCTCTCTCTGCACCTATCTATCTAAAGGCACAGGAGGACTATCTACTCTAATCGTCTGTCAGCACTCAAACGAGCTCAATTTAGGACTGAGTGACTGGAGGAGGGCGAGAAGGGCAGCCTCTACCGCTGACAGGGACCTGCCCCCTAGATTCCGCGCATGGGATCGCCTCTTAAAGGGCCACTGCTCCCCATCACAGCTGCCAACAGGCAAGAGACATGTTCAAACAAGTCACTTCAAGCACTGAGAGTCCCTATCAGTTTATCGGATTTCCACATATAGATTCAGTTGCTAGAAATTGTAGTTCAGACATGCAAACAACATTATCTGGGCATATTATCTGGAATGTGCTATAGATTAGAGATAGCATTTTCAGGTAACCAGAGTAGGACAGTATTAAGAGAGTTAATGTGGCAAATGTGTTATAATCAGATGCCTGATAAGTAGCCTAATATCTTAAAGGAATAGTTCATCAAAAATGTTGTTATTTTCTCCACTGTTCCAATGCAGTATTGTCTTCTTTTTGAAACATGTCGGTATAGTGGTTTGAAATGAAAATTCACCCTATGTTGGAAATGCATGTTACAGATCTTATTTTTATTTATTTATTTGACCTAAAATGTCATAACTGGATCTTCTGGGGAAACAACACACTTCTCTCTAGTAAATTAGGCAGGTTTTCTCCAATAGTGTAAGTCTGCTTAAACTCGCCTGTAAAAACCCATTCATCTTTCCCAATTTTTTGAGTGCAGTGCCCACTTCTCAAAATCCAATCAACAAGCGACAGATCTGTTACATCACAAACTCACAATACAGAAGAGAAGATTTGTTGCTATTAAATGCCTACATTCTAGAAAAGCGACAAGAAAGTAATAGAACCACAAAAGTAACCCATATGTGACTGGTAACCAAATGTTTTGTTTTTGTGACGAACAGACTGAAATTGAAGTAAAATAATTTTCACTATCAATTTTTGAAAATGCTACAATCAGTCACATTGTAGTCGAGAATCAATGGAGTTTGTCATCCATGTAATCAAACCCAGAGTGAAACATCCAAAGGCAACACTTAACTGAACATAACCACAAATTATGTTTCAAATATGGCAAAAGCAGAGCTTAGTTTCAAAATTGTATTTTCACAGTACTTGGAATAGACTGCAATGAGAGGCTACATTTATTTATTTATTACTTATTTTCTTTTTGTCTTTCTTGGATCTTGGCATTTAAAATTACATTACACTTTCAGTGGATGTAAAATTGCCTATTCTACTCCAAGAAAGAAAATAATGATTGTAAATAACATTTTGATTGGAACCATTTCTTTTAATAAATAATAACGAAAATATTGTTATTTAATTAAAAGAAAATTGCTCGTTTTACTTGCTCTGGGGCCACTGACAAATGTTGAGGCATGTCTTGTATTTATTTGCCTTTCGCTGGCCCTTTAATCCCAGCGTGAATTCGTTCTTCACGACACGCCCCCTGCTGCCAGCCTCGTTTTATTCAAGCACATGACGTAATTCATAATCAAGAAGTTGGCTCTGCCGTGGCGCTTCTCTAGTACCGCGACGTCTTCTCAAAACACGAGCACGCCTTTGTTCCTGCAGAGATGCGTATTTTCTCGGGCGCGGTGAAAGGAATGCGCTCTTCCACCTGTATGTATCGACACATCGCATTAATCGAGATACAAGATGACATTTATGCAGGTTCACAGTCGAAAATCCCTGTAAGAAACACACAGAACTCATATTACATAAGCGCACGATTTGTGGTGCTATTCTGTGATACTATTACATGGCCAACAAGTGTCACTGAAGACTGTTTTCTTAGTCACTAAAGATGTAACATCTTCACTGTTTGCTCCTCTATTCACTCCTTATCTTTTTTAAATCAGCCCTCCCACTTCAGTCTCCCTTTCCTTTGTTCCTAACCCTGCATGGATGGAAAAGTCTGCAGGTGACCTCTACAATAACAACCGTGTAGACACTAGCTCTTGTCAATGTCTAAAAGCGATCCTCAGTACACGAGACACTACGTTTGTAATAATGTCACTGTTGATTACATATTGTCATATGGAAGCTGATAGTAGATATGTGTCGGTTCAAGGTCGTGTATTTATGATACTTGTTTTTCTTTAGCCTCTATGAGCATATGGTAATAGATGTATTGTTTGTAGGTTGCAGATTTGTTTGTATGTGAGGGTGCTTAAGTCTAGTTCTCTCTGTGAGGAACAGATAGGGAGCTGCAGTATGCTTTCCTTGTGTCATGTAAAACAATAACACAGAGCACGTGGGTGTGAATAAGCAACAGAACTATCTTCTACTGCCACCTTCAGACCAAATGGAGAAATTACAGAAACTAGACCCCTTTGAATGTTATGATTTTAAAGAAACTGGATTAATAACCGTTTTTGGAGGTTATGCTCATCATGCTTTGTCAAAACAAAACAAAGTACAATTAAATAAAAAAATTAAAAGTAAAGTAAAATAAAGTCAAATAAAATAATAAAGTCACATAAAATAAAATACAATTTGTTTGTGGAGATTCATTAGCATTACCACAACCAGTACAACCAATGTTTAATGTTTTTTTTTCATAAACATTTTAATAATTTAGGAATGGAAGCTCATTTCCACCACATAAGAAAAAAAAACGCTTTGGTAAATCATGATAATTTATGATTTTAACTTTTATCTCATAATTATTACTTTATGTAAATTATTATATTGCTTTTTATAGCAATTATTATTACTTAAATATGCTTTGATATTTAAGGAAGCATAACTGCATAAATTTACATTAGACATCAAACATTTAAATATAAATATATTGTTCCCTCTCCCACAGTAAGAGTATTTCAAAGTACATAATGTACCGTACTAAATACAACAGAATACACGAGCCACTAGAGGGTGCTACACATCATCTTATTTTGCAACATATGCATTGTCCTCCTGCAGTCCATGATATTTTGTTTTACATATTAATGGTGATGTGAGAATATGGACAATTCCAATTGCTTTTAAAGTAATAAGATAAGGCTTAAGAGTCTGTTGGTAATGGAAATGTACCATCTCAAATGTTTTTGGAGGCGACAAAGACTCTATTAAGAGGTAGTTGGTTACTGCAAGGGAGTTTCAGTTCATGTTTGACTCCGATCCCCACTTAGCCAGTACTGTTCTGTCTGCATCTCTGTGAGGCGAGATATTGTCCTCTGGAAGGCAAAGACCTCTTCATCTGCTGTGAACAATGTCAGCCGCTCACTGACCTCCTGAGCAAAATAAATGAAGGTCTGATGAACGATTACAAATGTCTTTCTACAGGAATTAGCAAAGAACCAAGGCTCATTAAAATGAACCAGTGAGATTTTATCTACACATGACTAAGTATATTTACATGCATGCATGCAACATTAAAGCAGCACTATGTAAGTTTTGTCGCTCTAGCGGTTAATAAACAGAACTGCACACATCCCGCGGAAGAACATTCCAACCGGAGCTACTTCTCTAAGTTTATGTCTATGGCGATTCACGCAGGTATGTGTTACTCCGCAGCGGTGACGACCCGACCAGGCTACAATAGTCCAAATATAAGTACTTATTATAAGTGTA
>NW_015505480.1:652790-664348 GCF_001515645.1 Sinocyclocheilus grahami | reverse complement strand
CAATATCACCACTCTAACCTGAGAGTTCAAACACATACTTGAACCATGTCGATAGGTTGGTGGTGCTAACAAAGAATGACAAAGTTATTTTGTGTATTTGTATTTTATGTATTTGAGGATTGCACATGAATAACAAGTGTTTTTGGTTCTGCCGATGGACATGTGCCTGCATGTGCTTGAAGGATGTCAAAGTTAGTATGTGTTTTGAAGAGTTGTTACCTTTTGGTCATAAAAGTTGTCAATGAGTGTCGTGAAGCGTCTAGCCTGGTCTTTCATTCCGACTCGAAAGTGAGGAACATTCCGTATGATGACCGTGTCAAACTGCCGTGCGATTTCTAAATAATCCCCTGCACCCAATGGCTGCAAACAACAGATAAGCACATAAACACACATGAAAAATCAGGTAACAGTAATGATTAAACAGAGATGTTTAGCCATATTTAGTGAGCTCTTCTGCTTAAAGGAATAGTTCATCAAAAAACTAAAATTACATTTATTTACTCATCCTCATGAGCTTTTGCTTAATTTGATTTCTATTCATTGTAATTAAATGTTTAAAAAAAAAGACCACTACATTATTCAAAACTGAAGAATGAAAGTCATACAGATATGGAATGACATGAGGGTGAGTAAATTATGATTTTTAAAAAGAAATTAATGCATTAAATTGATCAGAAGTGACATTAAAGAGTATTACTTTGTTACAAATAAAAAAAAATGTGTTTCAAATAAATGATGTTCTTATGAACTTATACTATTCATCAGAAGATCCTGGGAAAAAAGTATCATGGTTTTTACAAAAATATTAAGCAGCACAGCTGTTTTCAACACTGACATGACAATGAAGACTGGAGTAATGGCTGCTGAAAATTCAGCTTTGCATTACAGGAATAAATTAAACTGTAAAATATATCAAATGGAAGTCATTTTAAATTTCAATAGATTTTCACAATTTTTACTGTATTTTCGATCAAATAAATACAGCCTTGATGAGCATATGAGACTTCTTTCAAAAACATTAAAAACATCTTACCAACCCCAAACTTTTGAACAGTGTATATTATGTTTGGAAATATAATATAAAACACCCATTCATCTGCTTGATCTTCAGGGGTCTCTCCACCATGAGCCTGGTCTTTCATTCCGACTCGAAAGTGAGGAACATTCCGTATGATGACCGTGTCAAACTGCCGTGCGATTTCTAAATAATCCCCTGCACCCAATGGCTGCAAACAACAGATAAGCACATAAACACACATGAAAAATCAGGTAACAGTAATGATTAAACAGAGATGTTTAGCCATATTTAGTGAGCTCTTCTGCTTAAAGGAATAGTTCATCAAAAAACTAAAATTACATTTATTTACTCATCCTCATGAGCTTTTGCTTAATTTGATTTCTATTCATTGTAATTAAATGTTTAAAAAAAAAGACCACTACATTATTCAAAACTGAAGAATGAAAGTCATACAGATATGGAATGACATGAGGGTGAGTAAATTATGATTTTTAAAAAGAAATTAATGCATTAAATTGATCAGAAGTGACATTAAAGAGTATTACTTTGTTACAAATAAAAAAAAATGTGTTTCAAATAAATGATGTTCTTATGAACTTATACTATTCATCAGAAGATCCTGGGAAAAAAGTATCATGGTTTTTACAAAAATATTAAGCAGCACAGCTGTTTTCAACACTGACATGACAATGAAGACTGGAGTAATGGCTGCTGAAAATTCAGCTTTGCATTACAGGAATAAATTAAACTGTAAAATATATCAAATGGAAGTTATTTTAAATTTCAATAGATTTTCACAATTTTTACTGTATTTTCGATCAAATAAATACAGCCTTGATGAGCATATGAGACTTCTTTCAAAAACATTAAAAACATCTTACCAACCCCAAACTTTTGAACAGTGTATATTATGTTTGGAAATATAATATAAAACACAACTAAGAATGTTTCTTGAGCACCAAATCAGCATATTACAATGATTTCTGAAGGATCATGTGACACTATAGACTGGACGTCTGCCGAAATACGTCTGCCGAAATCTTTGCAAAATCTCAGCTTTGCAATCACAGGAATAAATGGCATAAAATATAAAATAAAAAAAAAACAGTTTATAATATAATTTAAAATATATATTTTTAAAAGAAATATCTTTACTGTATTTTTGATCAAATAAATGCCGCTTTGGTGAGCATAAGAGACTTCTGTCAAAACTGTCTTAAAATCTTATTGAAACTTAAATTAAACTTAAAAATTAATGTAAACGTCAAGCAAAAAAAATAAAATAAATACACAGACGTACAAATAAATATACAAATATCATTTAAACCTATAATTAGCACCCCCCCATACTATGTAAGTCAATGGGGACCAGCAACTGAATGTGAACTATCCCTTTAAGCCTTTATGGTATTTCCAGGTCCAGTGGCAAAACATTTTTGACCTGAGGGGTCCTGGGTTCAGAACCTGCCTAAGTGTTAAAAACGGGGGCTTTTTATGACTTTATTGGAATGAGGCCCACATTGGAAGGTGGAAGTATAATGATTAAATGCAATGAGCTTACTCCATTTGTTCATTTATTTGTTTACTAAGAGTGATTACACTGACTAAATATAGGTGGAATGACAAGCACCAAGTATTTTAGTATTCCATTTTTGAAGGTGCCAGAATGCTGTTCCTTTCCAGTTTAACACTGCCCTCCTATATCCACATCTAAAACGTTTGGAAAAGACACCACAATACAAATCTCAAACCAGAATTTGATGTCATTTTCTACACACTCACTCGCTCACACAGCTCTTGGAAGGTGCAGTCTGCAATGGTTCCACAGGTTCTGCTCAGGGTTACTTCTCTTCCTTGCACGTTCAGCACCCTTGGCCTAGTTACTATCAATGGTGAGAGGCAGACATACAGTTACTGACTGCAATAGAAAGATCTAACACTTTAGCACTGAAACGATAAAGTCTTCACATAAAAACAGCTAACAATACAAGATTAAACCTCACACACTAAGTCAAGAAACATCCACTCTTAACCTTAAAACCCCCATCTATGCAAAGGCAAATTAGCTCGCTTACCATCATTTTGTCTGTATGCCAGTTCCTCAAACAGTGTATTGACAGCATTCTCTGCATCAGGCTCACTTGATCTATGGAAAGCGAGGTGAAAGAGAAAGATAATTGAATATGAAATTAACCAGGTTTGAAGTGGTCACATCAAACAGTGCGTGCTGAAGGCTTGTGTTTGAATTTTCACAGTGCCTCAATAGAACAGGATGTTGGATTCAAAACACAAACATTGAGAGAGTGTGAAAAAGAGGGAGCAGCAATCAGGTGTCAACAAACTCATGCATATTAACATCCTCTAAAAGAGCAGCTGTTGAGATAAAGGGTTTATAATAAGTCAGAAAAAGACGCTGAGTGTATATTTATATTAATGTGCACTCATGATATGGAATTCTTTCCCTTGCCATTTATTATCAGTTCGGTTTTCTCTTCTCAGTTGGTAGTTGAGATCAGAGGCAATTGAAACATTTACATTTTTTCCCCCTTTAGAACTCAGATTTATTACAACTGCCATCTTTTTATATGAGAAACATTTATGTGTGGTAAAATAACTGTTCCATTAGGTAAAGTAAGCAAAAAATATATTATGTATAATGTATCATTGTAATAAATACACTACCATTCAAAAGTTTAGGGTTAGTAAGAATTTTTTCATGTTTTTGAAAGAGACTTATGCTCACTAAGCCTGCATATATTTGATTTTTTAAAAATACAGTAAAAAGCTGAATTTTCAACAGCCATTACTACAGGTTCACACTCTAATGTGCTGATTTGGTGCTCAGGAAACATTTCTTATTATTATCAATGTTAAGAACAGTTGTGCTGCTTACATTTTAGTGGAAATCATGGTTCAGAACAGAATTGATTTGAAATAGAAATCTTTATATAAATTTATTTACCGTCACTTTTGATTGACTCTTTATTCAATGTGCCCTTGCTGAAAGTTTTAATTTCTTTAAACACTTTTGAAATGTAGCGTATATGTATAATTTGTCAGGAATAATACAAGTTATTTCTTATTATTATCAATATTAAAAACAGTTCTGCTGCTTAAAGCCATAAAGGTCTAAGTACTGGACATCCAACAAGCAAACAAATGAAGAAACAAATACTTCTAAAAATAAAAATGGCAATTGCCCCAAACTAATTTACAACGTTTTAATTATTAAATTATTAATTGAATTAAAAAAATTAATTATTAATTTAATTAAAATGAATTATTAATTGAATGTTGTTACATCACTCTTTCACAAAGAGAGAGAGTTGTCTTACATGTAGTATAGTTTTCCTGCTGCTTCCATTTCCCTTGTCCGGTAATCTATTCCAGTGTCAAGACTGACGGTATGACAGTGCTCCTGTACAGCAAAGGAGAAATGTGGTAAAAGAGAATAGTTACAAATAAGAAGAGAGAAAGTGACAGCGTTTCAAGAGCAAGTTTAAATGACAGTAGTTCTGTTTTGTACGGTGGCCGTAAAGTGCAAAGCAGATCACAATTCTGAAAACAAAATAACAAATTACAAACGCAAATGCAAGTCTAAAAAACAAAATAACAATTCAGAAAGCACAACAACAATTCAGAAAACATTATAACAAGTCAGAAAGCACAATGACAAATCCGAAAACAAATTAACAAGTCAGAAAACACAACGACAATTCAGACAAACCGGAAGAGGTAGGTATAGTTTGAGACAGTGCCATTGGTTTGGGATTACTCACCGCTGACTGGACGAGACATCTGTCAATCAACTTATACAGGGAAGAACCAGCTGAAGAACAGCAGAGTCGTGGTAGAAAGTTCGGAGATGGTATTAAAGTAGCTCAGTTTAAATGTATTGTATGAATTGCTCTTACTATGGAATTAAAAATACGGGGTGTCTATTTACATTTAGTTAAAAGTGGCTGTAAATCATCTGCTCCAGTGGTGCAGATGGATAAGCACTTGCCCATGGCTTTCTGACGTGATCGACCCGGGTTCGATCCCGCCTTTTGCCGAACTTTATTTTCCTCCCTTTTCAAATCTCGTATTAGCAATGGATTCTATTTACACTAAGTGAAAATAGCATCATTTTTTTTTAGCAATATGCTATTTACACTAAGTGCAAACACCTAGTTACACTATGTTAAAATAGCAGGATTTCTACTATCAAGTATACTACTTGTTGCAAATAGTGGCAATTATCTGCACTTCAGTATTGTAGTACATTATAAAACAGTATGCAATAATAACGTATTGAGTGTAAATTACAATTTTAATTATTACATGGATGCCACCTTTTTGGTACAATAAAGCCCTCCCTACACCCACCCTAACCCTACCCGATACTTTATTTTCAACTTTTTGTTTATTTCCTTAATTTTTATTGAAAATAAATGCCTTTATGATGTGATACGAGATTTGAAAAGTGAGAAAAAAAAGTTTGGCAAAAGGTGGGATCGAACCCGGGTCGATCGCGTCAAAATGCCAAAGACTAGCACTTATCCATCTGCGCCACTGGAGCTGAAGAGTCAGAACTACTTTTAACTAAATCTAAATAGACACTCCGTATTTTTTGATTGACAGCTGTCTTGTCCAGTCAGCGGTGAGTAATCCCAAACCAATGGCGCTGTCTCAAACTATACCTACCTTTTCCAAACTATACCTACCTTTTTGTCTGAATTGTCGTTGTGTTTTCTGACTTGTTAATTTGGTTTCGGATTTGTCGTTGTGCTTTCTGACTTATTTTGTTTTCGAATTTGTCGTTGTGTTTTCTGACTTGTTATAATGTTTTCTGAATTGTTGTTGTGCTTTCTGAACTGTTATTTTGTTTCGTAGACTTGCATTTGCGTTTGTAATTTGTTATTTTGCTTTCAGAATTGTGATTTGTTCTGCACCTCTCGGCCACCGTAGTTTTGCCATGTATTTTGTATTGCAATACACAGCTCACCCCTAGGGGGTGACAATGCCACATGTACTGTGGGTTAATAAAACATTTTAATTGCTATAACAAAATAATACTGTGATCCATATTAACCTGTTGTAAGCCATATAATTAAGAAATGCATTAAGTTTGGCCTTTTCTAATGATTTTAAACTACTGTTAGCATCCAGGTATTCATAGTATTATTTTACATGATCTAAACAATATCTATCTATCCATCCATCCATCTAAAACAGTAAAAGATTGAGGGATAAACTTGATCAGTTTTCACAATGCAAGTATAGAGAGTTTATAATGGGATCTTTGCACTGTTATTTTGTGATATGAAATTACTCTACTGCTAAAATAGCATCTTTGAAACAAAGTGATATGTAGTTAAGGGTCAAATAAAATATGCGTACTATGTCAACACTGTTAAACATGTTAGTGGCTCACTTTTATGGAGTGACTGTGTGGAACCACAGCATATCAAACCTCTGTGACGGGGAAGAAAAAACATAAAAAAGGAACAAAATGCTGGAGAAACGATGACAAAAATGACTGATGAAAAGGAAGGGTGATTATTTTTAACAGGATGTGGATAATATGTGGTATTTAGGCGAGAGGCCTTTGCCTGAATCAGTCCTCAATGACAGCTCCAGCGAATTATGAAATCAGTGAATTTTCCGCCACCCTCCTCCTTGAACTAAAGATAATTAGCAATCACCACACAGAGCGAGCGAGGAGCGATCTATTCCTCTTCTTCCTGTATCTCTCGCCTCTTCCCCCCATTCTCCAGTGCTGTCAACTTTTCTCTCTCAAGCGCAGAGTTCCACGTCCGAGCCAATTGGCTGAATCAGCCATAATGACAGGCTGACAAACCACGAGCAGAAGAACACAAAAGGAAAAGTGTCACTTCATCAACCCCGCTCGACCTTGTCACCAGGCCGCCATGTAAACAGCCGCCATGGCCACGACAACCTCGCTTCCCCAGCAGCCATCAAAACGGGTTATTCCTCTGCACACCCTATTCTGTCTATTTTTTTTTTTTTAACTTTCCATTTCTGCCTTTATATCTTAACGGTTGATGGGCCATCTCGCAGGAGAGTAATCGTGAGGAGGGAGAGGGGGAGAGAAATACAATCAGTAATGATTCCAGCGCATGGTTCTTCATAATCAGTTGAAGACACGTCCTCTTGTGGATCATTGCATGATTATGGCCTTTGATGGGTTCATTAATAAGGACTCATAACTCCTCAAAGATCTTCATCGTCGGCCCTTCTCAACTCAGAATGCACTTTGCCACGCAAATCTGATGCATGTCCTTCAACAAGACCCGCCAGACACCTCAAAATGTGCAGGATCTTCTAACTGACTGACCTTTTAATAAATAACTAAAACCTGTATCTATGGAATTAAAATGGCAACTAGAATTATATAATTTTAGATTTAGCACTAGCACTTGCTGTTAGTAAGATTAATGGCTGTTGTTTAGTGGACAATTTCAGCCATGTTGACAACTTTTTTTTAACAGACTTAGCCCCTGAATTAGACCACCCCTACTTCAACAACACATCCTCTCTTTAAAATTTGCCCATGACAAGCCAACCCAATGTTAGCAAAAGTTGTAAAATAATTATACATCCCTCTGCAAACAGCAAAAAATAAATAAATAAATAAAGTCAGTGGGTGAGCAGCCCACTATTTATTTATTTATTTATTTGTCTGTCTGTCTGTTTACAGAGGCAGGTATAATTTCTGAAGACACCATTTTTAATGATGTGTCAGGTCACATGGACATATATGCATGGAAAAAATATATGCAAAATAAATAAAATAAAAATATATAAATAAAAAGTGGAAGAAGAATTTTATGTCTGCATTACCTGGCAGACATTATAAAAAAATAAAAGAATAAATAAACAAATAATATAAACTTACTTCTTTTTCCTTCTTTATCATTACCATCAATAATAATAATAATTTTAGTTTTTATTCATTATAAGTTAATTAAAAATAAAATAAATATTTTATTTCTTAATAATAATAGTAATTTTTATTTTATTTTTTGTAATGCCCCCCCGCATGTCATTACCAGATATTCCAAAAAATTAATCGAATAAATAAAAATCAAATTGATTATTTAGTTATCAATTTTATAGTGAAAGTTTATTTTAAAGAGTTCTTATCGTTGCATGTGCTGTATGCCCACAGCTTCCCTGCACAACCATTTAGAATGAAAATTAAGTCTGTCTCTCTTTCTGTCTGTTTTGCTCTCTCCCTATCTCTTCTCCACTCCTCAAAAAAGTTGCCTTTGAGTTTTTCAAAGCAAGGGTTGCCATTGAGCTCCAACAAAAGCCAAGGATAGCTGGCGATTGGACCCTGATGAGGTCCACTACCTCATTACTGACAGCCGAAAACATTTGATGCTTTTTTCCCTCCTGTTTGGGAAGAAGAGGGGCGGATTGACAGAGCCTGGCTTAAAGAGCGCGCGGTGGGAGAACTGAAAAAGAGAGGTGGCAGAGGGGGACGGGGGGAAAGGTTGTAGTCCATTCATCTTTGTGTGTCTTACAGCCTCTGTGGGTAGCAAAAAAAGAAAAGGGGGGGTAGAAGCAGGGGCGGGGTAAAAAGAGAACGAGAGACAGCTTAAAACACTGCCTTTATGCTTTTGAGTCCAGGACGACTCCTCTTACATCAAAGTGTTTTTACCACTGCGGTGTGTGATTTTGTCTCTCTCTCTCTCTGTGTGTGTGCGTGTCTTGAGTGAATGTATTGAGGGATTAGGTGACTAGTGAGTGTGTGCGTGAGGGAGAGAGAGAGGGAGAGAGAGAGAGAGAGCTATGGGGGTGGTTAACGACGTGAACGCACTAATTATGCCTAATTATCTATTCCCTTTACATGTAACCGGCTTTGTTAGTTACTCAGAACACTCTCAAAACATACTCAAAATGTTCTCACAACCTCTCCTTGCCCTGTCCAGGACTCTTAAAGAAACATCACCCTTGGAACATCTGTCTCGCTTTGAAAGCACAGACCCCCCAGACCTCCGCAGAGCCCACGGGCCATGGCCCTCATCCTCTCCATCACAATCACTCGCTCCTCAGTCTTTGCTAATCTGTGTCTGCTAAAAACATGACTGACCAACTTTAGTGGTGACTTGGCAAAACAACATCTTTTGAGTGACTTAACGAACGTCAAGGCACCTCAAATGTTGGTTTTACGGCTTATTCACACCAAAGCCAGAAGTTGACAAAACATGACTAACACAATTTTAAGTCCAAAATATTGTAGTTATGGTCAATGTTTTGCTTAATTTAATAAACACTGCCATTCAGGTTTTATTGTTTTCAGAGAACTCGGCAGTATAGTTTGGTAAAAAATAAAAACTTGGGACTATGTGTAAACAGGCTTTTAGACATCAGATCAAAAAATAACAGCAGCAAGAAAAGAAAAAGCGACATTACTGACATACACATGTCTGTCCTTCTCTCTATGAATGGTTTGTTGTCTCTCATAGGTCTGTCTTTATTAACTGCCTCTAATTAATCAGATCAAGAAGGAGTCAGGCTGTCTAGTCAACTATTCTTCAACTACTTTAAGGTTTCCGTAAAAGTTTAGATATTTTTATGATAAAATGGATCTGAAGGAAAGCAAAGATAAAAAATATATATTAGAAATAGGAGGTTAACAAAAGCTCAGTGGAACAATAGCAGCCATCCAACATAAATTGCATTTTTGCTCCATCTTCAAGTCATTCAATCAGCATATACTCATCCTTACCCACCAGAGACCTTCACCATGAAAACACACACATAAGACCAAGACAACCATAACCAAAGGAACACGGGGAACAGCAGAGAAAAGCAATTAGCCAAAATGAAGATGAAAATAAGGTCATCACACCTCTATGATAATGTGTCTGTTGGAGCAAAAGATTAATAAGTAAAATAAAATAAGATAAAAACACTGGGAACAAAAAAGATACCATGGAAGACAGACAAGCAGGGCCGTTTCTAGGCAATTTGACGCCCTAGGCGAAATCCCTATTGCCCCCCCCCCCAATTATATATATATATATATAATTCTTTCCAGACACGGGTCTCAAAAAATATTGACAATGTGTTATTTTGACGTGCAATTTCAGTTTTGTGTAATGTGATCATCATGGATTATTATGTGTAAAATTGCAAAAATATCATTCATTCATGCATGACGGCATGAACTCAAAGATTCGTAGAAAAATATAAATGCTGGACTCTGTGGTCGAGTCTGTGTTAAGGTAATGCATGTTATATTTATATATATATACATATATGTATATTCTTTTCAGACACCAGTTGCTTGTCACATTCAAATTGGTTGTCATAGTAACGACACTAATTTCTGGAGATTCAGTGCATAGAGTTCCACAAATCTGAATGCATTATTTGTAAATTGAATGTTAAGATTACACAATTTATTATCTGCAATATCATTGTGTTGCCACTAGATGCCTGTATAGCCCTATGTAACAATCCCTAGTGGCTAAGACACTGCAAATAATTTACACATAAATCACACATAAATTAATTTTATTACATTTGGATTTGGATGCATGTTTAGATATTATCAATGGCTACTTTTTGTCTTTATCTGTTTTTTGTTTAAAAAATGTTGTTGTTGTTTCTTGAAACATTGATTTAAAGTGTCAGTTATTGCATTATTATTTCAGTCAAACCCTTTGTTACCCCAAACTACATATAAAAGCTTGATCAGTGGCATAAAAGTAACCAATGCAGCTACTTAATCCTTTGCTACTCATTAAGGTGTGAACGTCCCCTTTAAATAACGTGACGCTCTGCCCTCTATGACGCTGCTCCCATTAAGCGCTGTTGGAAGTGAATTAATTGATTCAGCATTTCATTTTTGCTACTCATTAAGGTGCTGAAACTCCCGAGTCTTCATGGGCTCTCCATGGAGGTCATGGTTGCTTAGCAACGGCAGACGCCTCCGGAGCGCAAGCGCCCGAACGCTTTGGAAAAAAGCAGAAAACGGCGCGCCTAGCATTTTCTACGCGTTTTTAGGCGCGACATGTGAACGGCCCCTAAGGATGCATTTAACTCGACAAAGTGGTTTAATAAAGGATGTATTGATCTCGTGAATTAGCGAATTTTTCTATACAAATATTTTTTAATTGGATGTTAAAGTTTATATGGGAATATAATATCACATGACACGCTGATCATTTAACAATGCATTGGCGCAAAAAAACGCACACCTTTTGGACAAATCTCGCAACATGATTTATCAAGTGCCACAAATACTGCCTAAACAAAATACTGATTTTGTGCACTTTATTTACTGTACCAATATTTTAAATTAGCCTTTGAACTTAGCTTTATTGCATGGCAAAAAAAAAAGTGTTACCTTGCCAAAGCACTGACAGAGCCCACTGATCTAATGGCGTTGTTGAACGCTCCAAATGCAGCAATCAGGCAGCAATTGACAGCACTCTGATCCAGTGGCATGCAGGCATCGTCAGATTGACAGTACCCTAGCCCAATAATGTTGGGGGATCCAGTGGGGGCGGCAGTCATATTT